>NW_007609821.1:0-230 GCF_000523025.1 Cynoglossus semilaevis | reverse complement strand
AAAAGGTTAGAATAAGATGGGAAATAAATAAAAAATACCCAAGAATAACTACAAAAATAGCAAACAACCAACCAAACGCTAGTTAGCAAAGTTAGCATAGGAGGTGTCTGAATCAGAAAAACAGTGAAGTTACTCAGTATTAGCATGTAGAATAAACAGCTAACTTTAGCAAAAACCTGACCAAATGTTAAACAATGGCTTCTGACAAATAAGTTGACGACTGTTGTTGT
>NW_007609820.1:0-230 GCF_000523025.1 Cynoglossus semilaevis | reverse complement strand
TTTTTTTTTTATCCACAGTAATGAACGCTGGTTACGAAATACAAAAAAACAAATCGACTTATTCACAGTACTCTCTCCAAACAGGACCAGTTATTTTGAAACTGAATCTATATAAATCTGCGTAATCAGCTGACCTGCAGCTATCAGAGAGATCAGCGGAAGTCTGTCTCTTATCAGAGGAAACAGCAAGTACTGATATGAAATACTGTATCAGCATACATATATATATA
>NW_007609819.1:0-230 GCF_000523025.1 Cynoglossus semilaevis | reverse complement strand
CTAATATACTTGTTTTTACAGGCTTTGCTGACACCTTTAGGAGTATTTAATTATTCTGCCTGGTGAATTACTGTAGGTCAGCCTGTAACCAGATTATAAATGATAATGTCCACCCATATCCATCAGTCATTTCACCTAATTTCCTCTAAATGTGATCATAGTTGAAACAAATTCTATTAAACAGGGGCTATAGTGAAAGACCTCGGGGGAATGTTAACTCATGTTGGACA
>NW_007609818.1:0-230 GCF_000523025.1 Cynoglossus semilaevis | reverse complement strand
CTCCCTCCATCTATCTGCTCAGACTTTTTTTCTACTGCATGAACAGTGTTCATATGTGGATGAACTCATTACACTTTGTGTTTGTTAATCTTACCCTGCTGTGTTGACTGTTCTCTCAGGATCTGACCTCTGGCTCAGACAGTGACATGAGTCTGTCCTGCATGATCTTTCCAAACAACACCAGTGGCTCAGAGGACTCAGCAGGGGAGGGAGAACCACAGGTGTGTGTG
>NW_007609817.1:0-230 GCF_000523025.1 Cynoglossus semilaevis | reverse complement strand
ATAGTGTATGCGTCCTCCCAAATATTAAAAAAAAAGCAACATTAATTAACATTTTAAATTTTCCACACATATTTTACATACATCATTTCTCATTTACCATATGAACTTAATTTATTGTCGAAATTTTAATTAACCTAAATTGCACTTTGGCTACTACACTAACTTTAAAAACAGGAGTGTGATTCATCTACACGGAGTAGAAACACAATATACAGTAGTACTGCAGTACG
>NW_007609816.1:0-230 GCF_000523025.1 Cynoglossus semilaevis | reverse complement strand
ACTACAACATCAATGTGTCTGAACCAACTGACCCTTGTGGCCTTTTTGTGTAGCATTGAATATGGCTGCCAAGAAACATGACCAGACTTCAGTCAGAATCCCCACACCAGGCTCCAGAGATGTGAGAGGAGCTGCTCAGAGGACACTGCAGCCTAACGTCCAGGAGAACAAACACGGCCAAATCACAGAGACTAACTCTTTTTCCCACCTCCCAAACCGTCCTGCTGTTG
>NW_007609815.1:0-230 GCF_000523025.1 Cynoglossus semilaevis | reverse complement strand
AAAAAAAAAAAAAAAAGCTTTTGTAGTGTTGCGCAATGGTTTGATAAGGGCTGCCCTGAGATGGCCAAACAACATTTAAAGGCAGGTGTGAGTCATCTGCCAGTTCGGTGTGTTTGCCTCCTAAAACATTACGGCCTGAGGAGATGTGGAGTGATGAACAGCCCACATGGGCCCTATGTGATTAAACAACAAAGGCGCACTTGACCACAGACTGACAAAATTGTTGTGTT
>NW_007609814.1:0-230 GCF_000523025.1 Cynoglossus semilaevis | reverse complement strand
ACCTTCAGAGAGAAGGTAACCAAATATATAACCAAACATAACCCTCATTTCCCAAATACCTAGGCAGTATATGAGTCCACTGGCCACCACCAGTCCAGCTCCTTCTCTGGCTGTCTGCATATCTCCCAGCATGCTCCACTGGTCAATGTTCGGGTCATATCGCTCCATGCTGGTATGACGCCTGCTGCCGTCGAAACCTCCGGCCACGTAGATCATGTCTGTGGAAAGAG
>NW_007609813.1:0-230 GCF_000523025.1 Cynoglossus semilaevis | reverse complement strand
ATTAAATGAACTGCAGAGAACATATTAACTTTGGTTCCATTTGAATTCTTGGTGGCAGTGGGGGACTATGTGGAGACCAGAGCCCTGTTCGCCTCTTTAGGTGATCTATAAAATGTTATTATTTAAAACAAGCTCTTTATGGATTGCTCATGAGGCATGCTTAGCATGATTGATCTGACCTTTCGAAGACGCTCCTTCTTTGGGAAAACATCAGACTTAACCTTTTTTAG
>NW_007609812.1:0-230 GCF_000523025.1 Cynoglossus semilaevis | reverse complement strand
AGAGAGAGAGAGAGAGAGAGAATCTGCAACAGTCTGAAGCGTCCAACTGAGCTCATGCTGACTCACTTTCGCCCCCTACTGTGCAGAATTGTAAAGCAGTGATACAAACGGTTCATGAGCAAAAGTGTAGAAAAAGGATCAGAAAATGAGAATAGAACTGTATAAAAATACAAAGTCATCGTCGGTGAATGTGAGCAACACACAAGAAAAAAACAGCACTGGTAAAAACA
>NW_007609811.1:0-230 GCF_000523025.1 Cynoglossus semilaevis | reverse complement strand
AAAAATTACTAATTAAATTAATGTTTAAAAATAATGTAAATAAAAAGAGGAAAAATTTTCCTGTTCTATAAAAAGTGTCTGACTCAAGTTCTGAACCTCTGCAACATATTTGAATAACTGGAAAGATGGTTTTCGTTTTATTTTGCATGATGCAACACATGTTAGTGCTTTCAAGATGGCTACCAGGTAAGAAGATTTTTCTTTCTGTGTAGGTTCTCAGTTATCCAGGT
>NW_007609810.1:0-230 GCF_000523025.1 Cynoglossus semilaevis | reverse complement strand
TGAAGATGCTGCGAGAGGCCAGGGTTTAAAAAATTAGCAGATCACAAGGTCAGCAAAGGTCGAGCGAGTTTGGAGCTGTGCTGTGGTGAGGTAGTGAATATATTGGAAAGTAATGTTGGAGATGGAGTTGTCAGGCTGGGGGAGAAGAGGAAGACTACAGAGATGAGATTTGATGATGTACTGAAAAATGAGACGAGGAAGTGGATGTGTACATGACTTGGAAAGATTAT
>NW_007609809.1:0-230 GCF_000523025.1 Cynoglossus semilaevis | reverse complement strand
ACTCATTTACTTTCTCTGCAATGACAGTGACGACGAGGTCGATTTGGGAAGGGCGCCCTCTAGTGCGCGGTGACGGGATAGGCGTGGTGGTAAAGTTAGTGAGGCACAAAACGGCAAGACGTTAAAGGACCAAAGCTCTGCGGTGTGATTTATACACGTGATAATTCCCGCTATTATTTTTTATTATTTATTATATTACAATTAGGTATCATACTTTTTATTTTAGGGAC
>NW_007609808.1:0-230 GCF_000523025.1 Cynoglossus semilaevis | reverse complement strand
TTTTCTTCAATTACCACGAAACACATTTCTGACGTGGGTGAACTCAAACTTAGACCGATCACAATCTTTAAAGGTGTGAAGTTTGCGGTGGAATGTTTTTGTTTTTTTTCACCAAAACATTACTGTAAGTTTAAAGCTGACGGCGTCACTGAAAAGACATAAGAGGAGAAGTCAAAAAAAGAGGAACAGCTGCTCCCACCCTGATCTCCAACTCCCAGCCAGCCACCCAC
>NW_007609807.1:0-230 GCF_000523025.1 Cynoglossus semilaevis | reverse complement strand
TCCTGCCTATCTACCATAGCCGTATCTATATACCTATGCATGTGTATAACTAATATCTATTGTACATAATATTACATGTAGCACCTCCTAGAAATATTAGTTGTATAAATCTGGTTGTCATGCACTTTATACATTATTATAACTGTTTATTTAACTATATAAACTGGTAATATATATATAAACTATTTATACATTTGTTTATGTAACTGTTATCTATCTATCTATCCATC
>NW_007609806.1:0-230 GCF_000523025.1 Cynoglossus semilaevis | reverse complement strand
CTCTCTCTCTCACACTTCTCCACCTACACACCCTGGCTCCAGGGCTCACCTCATGTTTGAAATGACCAGACCCACTGTGCCATCTGCCAGTGTGTGACCTTGTAAGAAATGTGTCTGAGTGCTGGTGTGTTGCACATGTGTTTCTACGACAGTTTGTAGGAACGGAAACACTGCTAAAAGGAACACGGTGACATGTTGGAGAAAAACACGTTCACATTCAACAGAAGGTT
>NW_007609805.1:0-230 GCF_000523025.1 Cynoglossus semilaevis | reverse complement strand
TGTAGGAGTGAAGAGTGAGTAAAGTATTGTTTTATGTATACAAATACATTAACGTCTTAACTCACCCATCCCTCACTTCACCCGCGGTGGTGACGTTTTGAATGATCAAATATTCATATGCAGCGATTTGCTTGAAAGAATAATTTATTTGGTCTCAGAGATAAGCATCTCGGGAATCCTGAAGGGAGGGCTGTGTTGTTCACTGCTGCTCTTTGATCAAAAAAAAAAAA
>NW_007609804.1:0-230 GCF_000523025.1 Cynoglossus semilaevis | reverse complement strand
AACACATTATAACTGAGGACTTAACTGACTGCTTACATAAAGTTGCACCATGAGCTTCTCGTCCTCCGTCTTCATTCTCTCCTTGGCGATGGCGCCGGTCATGTTCTCCATGTACGCCGCCTTCTCGGCCTCCAGCGTCTTCTTCACCTGCTCCTCCACCTGAGCCTCAGCTGCAGCCCTGGCCTCTGCCTGAACGAGAGCTCTGATCTGCTCCAGCCTTCATCCACACA
>NW_007609803.1:0-230 GCF_000523025.1 Cynoglossus semilaevis | reverse complement strand
GACATCTTGGTTCAGAGCCTGAATGGTTGGGTGCCACTGGAAAACTAAAAATAAACAATCTTTCAATCTATGGGTCGTGACCCAAAGTGGGGTCGCCTGGAATTCAAACAGGGTCACCTGGAATGTATAGTAATTGTTAAAAAATAATTTAATTTTTACAAATCAGGTTCACAGAATATAAAAATATGTAAGCTGGCTACTTCTTGATTGACGACTGTGATCATGTGACT
>NW_007609802.1:0-230 GCF_000523025.1 Cynoglossus semilaevis | reverse complement strand
ATATTAAAATTGATGGAATTGCTTCTCCAGAAAAAGTGAAAGACAGAAATCTATTTTCTCATGTTCCTTTTGTAGTTGCCAGAGAATATTTAGTTAATTTGTACTTGTTTGGACAACTCTGACAAATCTACACCTCATTACCCAGATCTTTTTTTTTTGTTCTTTCTTCAATTCATGTCAAACAAAAACATAGTTTTAAATCTGTCCTTGTTAATAATATTGAACCTCAC
>NW_007609801.1:0-230 GCF_000523025.1 Cynoglossus semilaevis | reverse complement strand
ACAGGGAAAAAATCTTAATGCTGCAGAGCTACATTTCAAACCTTGATAAAGAAAAATTAAAAAAAAAATTTAAAACAATATTAACACGTCTAGATAGCTTCTGACCTTTTACAAACAATGCTATAAAATATTGTGAAGAAAAAAGAACCATCGACTTTTAAAATGTATTTTCTTACTTCATTCACTATTTGATAATTGTTATATATTTGTTTAGCATAAGATAATCGTTA
>NW_007609800.1:0-230 GCF_000523025.1 Cynoglossus semilaevis | reverse complement strand
ACACTGATAACTGTCTAAATATGGAACGATTATTAGACGAATGCTAATGGTGGCGGTCGGTTTCTGTGATCCTGACGCTTCTAAGAAAAAAAAAATAAAAATAAAAAGGCAGAATCTGTTGTATCAGGTTAAACAAAACCAAATACTGCGTCAGATTCACAGTAATCACAGGGAAGTGAAAACAGGGCCATCAGATATCAGTTTCCCTTCAATGGAACTGTTTTGTTTTT
>NW_007609799.1:0-230 GCF_000523025.1 Cynoglossus semilaevis | reverse complement strand
TTGACACCAATGGCCTCAGGCCAGTGTGAGTGGAAGATCTCTGCTCTTATTCCGTGACATTCAGACCACAGCTACGTCATCATTCAGACGACTGTCATTTGGTGGATGTGATTACTTGTCCTGATATAGTGTGTTTACCGGTAGGAGTCTGATTGAATGAATGAATCTGTTCATGTCTTTCCACTACTAGTCCAAAACTAACAATTATGCCATTGTGTCAAGCAAACACA
>NW_007609798.1:0-230 GCF_000523025.1 Cynoglossus semilaevis | reverse complement strand
GAAAATGACAAGCATTCCATCGTTTTACCATTTATGCATGACTTCAACTTTTAACAGTAACAGAGAGTAAACGCTTTAAAA
Organism: Cynoglossus semilaevis; assembly: GCF_000523025.1. Taxonomy (NCBI): domain Eukaryota; kingdom Metazoa; phylum Chordata; class Actinopteri; order Pleuronectiformes; family Cynoglossidae; genus Cynoglossus; species Cynoglossus semilaevis. The sequence goes on along the minus strand of NW_007609798.1, from coordinate 149 downwards.
CTCAAAAATGATTTCGACCTCGAGATCTGGGATGACAGATTTGTTTGTGAAGAGTTTTCTTGTTTTTAGTCTACAGCTGTTGCCTCATCCAGAGTCTCTTCAGCCATCCTTCTTGAACCATTCTGGGAAATGACAGTTCTACTATTCTA
>NW_007609797.1:0-230 GCF_000523025.1 Cynoglossus semilaevis | reverse complement strand
TATCCTTTCAACCACACTCTTCCAAGAGCTTGCCATGACTTCTCAGAATAGTCTGGTCGTAGTCTGGGTACCCGTTCATCTTCTCCCTCACACTGTTCCAAGAAATATTCCCAGAACGCAGAGTATACTTCTCTTGACACACCATCACTGTCCACAGCTTTCTCATTTATAATTTCCATTTGTAGATTAGCATTAAGTAGTTTTGGTTCCATGAAGATATTAAGGACATC
>NW_007609796.1:0-230 GCF_000523025.1 Cynoglossus semilaevis | reverse complement strand
GCCCCCGATGAAAATGAGTTTGACATCGCTGACGTAAGTGTTACATGCCGGTCTAGCATTTGTAAATTTGGCTGAATCTTTTTCATTCTCTTCTCCAAGAGCCACCACCATTCTTCAAAAAAGAATTAAGAAGTGTGGAGGCTGAAGAGGGAGGAACGGCCATCCTGTCCTGTGAACTGTCTCACCCTGGGGTTTCAGTTCAGTGGAAGAAGAACAAACTGCCTCTGAGA
>NW_007609795.1:0-230 GCF_000523025.1 Cynoglossus semilaevis | reverse complement strand
TTTTTTTTTTTTTTCTTACTTAAAATACGGAGCTGAACAAAAAGTGTGTCGGTTTTCCCTCACCGCTCATGACTTTTTCATGACTCTCTGGTAGTTTGAATATTAATAGCTTTCCCTATTGTGTCTGCAACTTATCTGAGCCACTGAAACCAGATACTGACACCCAGATGGGAGACAGGAGATAGACCACTGTCACTCTCTCTTTCAGCCTCTTGCCTCCTTTCACCTGT
>NW_007609794.1:0-230 GCF_000523025.1 Cynoglossus semilaevis | reverse complement strand
TGTTATGACTCATCAATGTCTAATCTGTCATTCAGCTGCTGAACAACCTAATATAATAAACCAGTCAACAACACTCAGGGAAAATATGACATCATCGGCTTCCCCTTAAACACTAAAGGGTTTCATATTTTTTGTGACTACTATTGTACAAGAAAAATCTTGAAGAATATAGACCAGCTTGTTATTAACCAAAGGGTCTCTATCAGGCATGGCCAAACTAAGGCCCGGGG
>NW_007609793.1:0-230 GCF_000523025.1 Cynoglossus semilaevis | reverse complement strand
TTTTTAGCTCTTGACGGATTCATGCACTATTATAGAGGTTCATAAATCAGGTTTAGACAAACCTGTATCAGGGTTACATACAGAGGCAGGGATATGAAGGAGCATTAAACAAAGGCTCTTTTTGTTCATTGACTCAGGACGAGTTTTCTTAATGATTATATCAACAAATCCTTAGCGATTTGTTCATTTTTTAATAAATGTTTTCTTGTTGATTTCTGAATCAAAACTCT
>NW_007609792.1:0-230 GCF_000523025.1 Cynoglossus semilaevis | reverse complement strand
TTTTTTTGTCTAACTGACGTTATGAAGATGATAAGATATGAAAATTTGAGCACGTGAACCTAATAAACTTGTGACTAAATATGAATGAGATGTATTTTACTTCGTGTTAGCTGAGCGTTGAGTGTTTCAAAAAATTAAAAATTAAAATTATCAAACAATATACCTGTAAATGTGTATATGTATGCATATATATTTCTTCTTTATGGATTAATATAGTATCAAAATTAAAC
>NW_007609791.1:0-230 GCF_000523025.1 Cynoglossus semilaevis | reverse complement strand
TGCAAATACATGCACAGATGTGCAGTGTATTTGTCAAAGTATTCAGGAATACCTCTAAACGATTTCCCCTGCAACACTACACGACATGTTTTGGTTTAATGCTGCGCTAATGCTGCTCTATGACTTATCTTCTGCAATTACAGTTTTCCACAGGCCTTTTTGTTTAGATAAAAAACAGCTCCCTGTAAAGCATCCACTCTGAGGACAGGTACAGATGGATTTATTTGGAA
>NW_007609790.1:0-230 GCF_000523025.1 Cynoglossus semilaevis | reverse complement strand
TTGCTGGATGTTTTATTTTCTTGTACAAAACGTTGAAAACCTTAACCTTGTTGGGCTGTAAAAGTGAAGATTTTAATCTTAAAACGCCGCAGTCAGTTTTTAGATAGCGACAGATGTTGCGTCCCTTCCAGCGTTGGTGCCAATAAACAAACAAATCAACAAATAGAAACTGTTAATGGCTTCATATCCGTGTTTATCATTTGATTGATTTCCCACCTTAACTTTGACCT
>NW_007609789.1:0-230 GCF_000523025.1 Cynoglossus semilaevis | reverse complement strand
CTATGGCAGAAGAAGTTTGGTCTTAGTGACAATTGCAGGTTTTGGAAACGTTGCTGTTCCAGTTGGTTGATGGAGTGGAGGTCACCAGGGGAGACCGATGCTGTGGGTCAGAGCCTCGGGTGTTTTTACAGGACGTTAAAGAATGTGTTTTATCCAAATTCAAATGTGAAATCTTCCGTATTTAACCACTAACCAGCTCGTAGGTTTGTTTCTGTCTATTTAAAGAATTA
>NW_007609788.1:0-230 GCF_000523025.1 Cynoglossus semilaevis | reverse complement strand
TAAAATATTTCTAGGAGTACGTACAGGTTATTTCCTGTGCAGAGCAAGGTCTCTTAAAAAGGGAGTTAGTGAAGGACATGTACTGTGCAGAGCAAGTTTTCAAAAAAGGGAGTACGTGTTCCTTACAAGCAGATTATGATTAAACACTCTTTGATAACAAACTATAAATTCTACACATACATACATTCTCTGAGTGTGACTCTGCAAGTGCCTTTATGGTAAAGGCAAAA
>NW_007609787.1:0-230 GCF_000523025.1 Cynoglossus semilaevis | reverse complement strand
ATTATTATTATTATTATTATGTATTTCCCAGCTGTTCTTTCTTAGTTTGACCATGAAGACTGAGTACACCGACTGTTCTCACCTGAGCCACTGTATTCAAGCGTTTTCTGACCCCTGCTGGTCAAAGATGGTACTGCATGACTAGGTGATTAGCCGCAAGAAAATTTGAGAATGACTGATACAGACAGAAACAAGTGATTGAAATAAATATTCACAACTTTAATTATTTA
>NW_007609786.1:0-230 GCF_000523025.1 Cynoglossus semilaevis | reverse complement strand
AAAGCTATTTCTCCACATATTTCAGGTGGAGATGTTTGGAAAAAAAAAATTAAAATAAAATAGCAACAACAAATCATATTCCCAACTATTTATAATTTCACCATATTATTTACATTTGAAGTATTTAAATGTACACACCTTCTAAGACTATAAAGCATAACTGAGAACTTTTCCACTTGTCCTCCTGTATTGACGCGCACTGCACGACTTCAAATTTAACGGCCATTTCA
>NW_007609785.1:0-230 GCF_000523025.1 Cynoglossus semilaevis | reverse complement strand
TTGTGTTCAACAAAACAGGCCCAGGTGTCACACTGGATATTGACATTGTGAGTAAATTAAAACTAGAAGATAATTTTATTACATATACATGTTGGGACATTTATATTTGGTGGTTCACCATGGTAAAATATGTGCTGTGGGGTTTCAAAAATACTTGAATAATTTTCTGATTGTAATGATAGCAACTCTCTGTTCTGCAAGAGTGGAAGTCCTAATGCTGTTTATTAGTA
>NW_007609784.1:0-230 GCF_000523025.1 Cynoglossus semilaevis | reverse complement strand
TACTGGCTGTGCGTAGGTAAAAATGAATCCTATGGATATACTACTTAAGTCAATGTATATGGAGTATTATTGCAGTACAGCTCAAAATATGTGAAGGGATGATTGAATGGTTTTCTCATTTCCTCTCTTTCTGTGAGGCCTCCAGCCATCTCTGGACCAGGATATGACAAACCAAAATGAGGAAAAGGCATTACGTGGGGCCACAACGCAGGCATGACGACTCCAAATAT
>NW_007609783.1:0-230 GCF_000523025.1 Cynoglossus semilaevis | reverse complement strand
ACAAATAATTCACTTTCACTTTTACTTTCTTCTGCGGAATATTTGCCACGGTGGCTAGAAGAAACAGTGGGTGACGGCGGTGCAACCGTAGGTCTGGAAAAACCAAGGTTCCATTTTGTGCATCTTTGCAGTTGAAAACATTTCTTTCAAAACTCCAGTGAGGCCGTTGTCCTCAACATCATTAATCAGTCTACTATCCCTCGCAATCCACATGAGAAAGAGTTGACAAA
>NW_007609782.1:0-230 GCF_000523025.1 Cynoglossus semilaevis | reverse complement strand
TATTTGTTAGCCAATGCAGGATTGGAAGGGGCTGTCTAAAATTCATACGGACATTCGTATTGACAGAAAATTGAGCGTTCATGTGTCACACCTCGCAATGTGGTTTCTATGATCAGAGATTTACCGTGTTACACAAACAGTTATAGTTGGAAACAACGACATGACCAGTCAGATCTGAGGCTGTGACACCAGCATTATGTTCTCATGTTCACATTATTCTGTTTACGTCT
>NW_007609781.1:0-230 GCF_000523025.1 Cynoglossus semilaevis | reverse complement strand
CTAAATTGTAACATCACAGAGTACTTGATAGTACTTTATACTTTCTCACTTTGGGGCCACAAAGGTGATTTTAGTGGTTGTTCACGCATCGTCGGCATCGACAAAAAGAAAAACCTTTAGAAGTTATAAAAGGTAGAAGGTGTGAATAATTATATCAGCAGGATGGGCTGAACAAAAGAAACGGTAAAGAAAACTAACGTCCTAGTATCAACACACAATACCATCAGATT
>NW_007609780.1:0-230 GCF_000523025.1 Cynoglossus semilaevis | reverse complement strand
ATCATATCCTCCGTCCTGTTTTAGTTGAGAGCGAGTCACCCACTAGTGCCCAGCACAGCGGTCAGCCCGCAATTTTCCGAGTGGACGTGAACCTCTCCATCCCTCAAATTGCCATGGTTCCATCCCTGGAGGAGGTCCAGCAGGCTTTAAATCAAGCTGTGAAGTGTGTGGTCGGTGTCAGCAGAGGGATCAGTCAGTGGAGCAAAGAAAGGATCTCCAAGGTGAGTTTG
>NW_007609779.1:0-230 GCF_000523025.1 Cynoglossus semilaevis | reverse complement strand
CAACTGCCCTACAATAACTGCCCTGGTAAACTGGATGCACCAACATCAGTCCCACATTTAGAGCTGTATATTGAAAACTGAAATGGTTTGTTTTGTGACAAAACACAAAAGGACTGCCAACAAAAAGAACCAGAATAATTATGTAATAACGAATATGAATTTCTGTTAATTGCACCGGCGTGTGGTAACAATTCGATTCCTTTATTGTGGAGGTTAAACCACCAAAATTA
>NW_007609778.1:0-230 GCF_000523025.1 Cynoglossus semilaevis | reverse complement strand
TCTCTCTCTCTCTCTCTGTCTCCATCTGCCTCGCCATCATTTTTCAGCCTGACTCACTCTCAGTAATCAGGGCCCAGATGTTTCCATCTGTAAACAAGACCCATCAAGATGCAGAAGTTTAGGTTATATTTAAATGTGTGTCAGTTCGTGGCTCAATGACTTTATACATTTCTTTCATCAGCAGGTTGGCATTGTCGTGAAAGATTGTATTATTTTTAAAATTAAAAACA
>NW_007609777.1:0-230 GCF_000523025.1 Cynoglossus semilaevis | reverse complement strand
CAAGACTGTCCTCAGTCCAGTCTACAGTTATGTAGGTGTGACTTCACTAAACAAAGAGACCAAAATATTGTTACACACACACACACACACACACACACACACAGCAGCAGCAGCAGCAGGTGCTCAGAACTGTGTGTTTGTTCTCCACGGTGCTGCGGCCGGAGCTGTGAGTTCCACCCATTCTGTGCTCAGTAGCCGTGTGACTCCTCACCTCTCCTCCTCACCTCTCC
>NW_007609776.1:0-230 GCF_000523025.1 Cynoglossus semilaevis | reverse complement strand
TTTTGTTTTTTTAAATCAGCCCAGCGGTGAGGACTGATGTCGACAGGACAAAGGTGACAAGGTAGTGTCCTAGGTAGTGTCCTAGCTCAGTCTCCTCGTCTGTTAGTTCGGAGTTTGCACGTTGTTTTTCTTCATAGTTGAAAACACATGCAAATGTTGGAGTGAAGCCAACTGTACACTAACCTAACAGACCTAACAGTTTCAGATCAATATACCAGGCTTGGGGTGAA
>NW_007609775.1:0-230 GCF_000523025.1 Cynoglossus semilaevis | reverse complement strand
AGCTGAAAAGTCTGAGTGCTGCGATTCAGAGGAAGAGAACGACGACACTGACGCAAGTGAAGATCAGCCACAGGCGGTTTCAGAAGCACCGCAGCAGAGAGACGATCTGGATGAACCCACACCTCCTGAGGCAGCAGAGACCTCTGCTGAAGTCACAACAACCAAGTCAACCAAGGTGAGTGATGTCATTCTGTTGATGTACAGTACGTGAGTTCACTCTTCAGCTTCAG
>NW_007609774.1:0-230 GCF_000523025.1 Cynoglossus semilaevis | reverse complement strand
ATCAATTCATCTTCCCTGTTTTCCTCGCTCGCCCCGGCCTGCCACCTCCTCTCTCTCCTCAGTGTAACTTATGAGGCAGCAGTGCAGCAATGATTGGTTTAAATAGGTAGTCTGTATGCACGGAGCCTCGCCGCACCGGCGGAGAGTCGGCCTGCAGCACTCCTGCTGCGTCCTCCATGAGACCATGGGAGGGCTTTTAGAGATTTTAGAGAGTTCCAGACGAGTGTGTG
>NW_007609773.1:0-230 GCF_000523025.1 Cynoglossus semilaevis | reverse complement strand
CCTGCAGAATGTCGATGACTCCTGCTTCACATTATTAATCCCAGGTTTCAGGATTTGACCCATGGAAGACAGTAGTATTGAGTTTTACTCTAACAGGCAAAAACCTCTGTCCTGCACGTTGGCTGTCGTCAATATGTGATGCTGAGCGCGACCTTTCACTGACTGTCTTCAAACTGTGAATCAAGAATTAACAGAAGTTAGCTTTCAAACCTGCTGCGAAGAACCCGCGA
>NW_007609772.1:0-230 GCF_000523025.1 Cynoglossus semilaevis | reverse complement strand
ATAAGTGCCAGTTTTCCAGAATAAAAAATATACCACTATTTCATTGTAGTGTTTCTCAACAATTGATATTTCTGAAAACAAAGTAAAACAGTCACTTTTAAATTATTTCTTTTTTATTATGTTTTTCCCACGAGTGTAGAAACCATCTTACCTGACGACCCCCTGTACCGGCGGTTGAGGCGAACCCCGGGGAAGCGGCCGTTTCCAGCAGAGCCGTCCGCTCCCTTCAG
>NW_007609771.1:0-230 GCF_000523025.1 Cynoglossus semilaevis | reverse complement strand
GCGCGGGAACGTTGTTTTATGATGCCGTGTCTAACAAACATCATTTTGATTTTCCCAGGCGAGTAATTAAATACTGGTCTAATTTGCCACGATGCAGGAAGACGGCGGCCGGGGAAGGGTTCGCCGTGGCTCAGGAGTTGAGGACGTTAATTCATTTACAGCCACAGATGTGTATTTACTCCGGTACTTCTGGCCAAAGGCATGGCACCGGGCCGTCACATGCGGGGGGC
>NW_007609770.1:0-230 GCF_000523025.1 Cynoglossus semilaevis | reverse complement strand
TTGGCTTGGGTTGGATAGACGTCATTTTGATATGAGTTCTGATTACAGTTATTCCCTGCTCCATCTTTCGATTATATTTACGTGCAAAACCTAAACATTCCCCCTAACCCTTCACTTACGTGACTGATTCGTTACGTAGAAAAAAAAGACCATTTCTCCTCAGGAGAAAGACATATTTATGGAGCCATAGTACACATGTGTATGCTAACATTACAAAACATTTTTATTAA
>NW_007609769.1:0-230 GCF_000523025.1 Cynoglossus semilaevis | reverse complement strand
TAAAGTAGTAAAATCAACAATTACAACCCGAAATGTTTAAAAATAATTGTTTCTTCGCAGCACTTTAAATATGTATAAGCGCAGTGTGAAGTGTGTGAAGTGTGTGACACCCTGTGGTGTAGGGTTGATCGGAGGGTCAGTGTCTGGGTCTGGCTTGTGTGCCCACTTAACATCTACCTACATTCACTTCCTCTATGGTCCCATCTCCTCTTCTCTCTCTCTCTCTCTCT
>NW_007609768.1:0-231 GCF_000523025.1 Cynoglossus semilaevis | reverse complement strand
GCAGCGCCTCCATCTGTCCAAACCGTGTCGTTGTCTTCACACCGATCCAATTCGGCCAACATTAGTTGATGTGACACCATGTTGGTCGGACTTCGGGGACATGCAGCATCCTGCAGTCTCACATTGTCCTCCAGATTTTACATTCAGAATCGACTAAGTCTTAAAGTAAACAGCGCCTGCCCCTTTCACTCCGTCTTCCCCCTCGTTTCTCCGTCTCACACTTTTCTGCTC
>NW_007609767.1:0-231 GCF_000523025.1 Cynoglossus semilaevis | reverse complement strand
AGTCAATTCATTCAGTGTTCTGACTCAAGAAGAAGAAGATCCATCTTGTTTAACATTAGGGACATTTTCAGAAAACAACCTCAACTTTGACATTGATAACCACAAAGATAAAAAAAAACCGCTGTAAGGACTCTTGTCTGTTATATAATACTCCTAACAATAATACAACTAGAATTTGTCGTTGTTTTGTCACTGGTTACCCACTACTAACAAATGTAATATTTATCATCA
>NW_007609766.1:0-231 GCF_000523025.1 Cynoglossus semilaevis | reverse complement strand
ACTTAGTTTTATTTAATCTGGCCACCAATCTTTAAATATTAAACACAAGGAAAATGTGAGTAAATCATTGGGCTGTAAAACTCCCTGTTAATAGTTTGAATTAACCAAACTACATTAACTCTGTGACGTCACAATTAGCTACGCGTTTTCATGAGGCAATGTTGTTTACTGTGGACTTCCTCCTTGTTTACTGCCCAGAAACGAGCTGTTTATTAAAGAAACAGGATTTTG
>NW_007609765.1:0-231 GCF_000523025.1 Cynoglossus semilaevis | reverse complement strand
AACGTCACAGTTTGTGTCCAGTTAAAAAAAAATCTGACATTTATTTACTTGTTTTCACTCTTTGTTCTTTTTCAATCGTCACAGCTCCAATAAGGAGCCGCAGTTTCCTGTCCTTCTCTCCCGGATCCTAATAGTTTCAATCTGTCCTTCTTCTTCCCAGATGAGACGACCCCCAGTGACCCCTGGGGGGCGCAAACACCCCAGCAGAGTCAGTGTAGCTTCACTGGTAAA
>NW_007609764.1:0-231 GCF_000523025.1 Cynoglossus semilaevis | reverse complement strand
GAGACACGGGAACGTTGTCCATTTGTGACACTGTGAATGGATTACTTTTATTTAGTCTTTTTACCCAGAGGCCCCGGAGTCAGTTATTTGACCTCGAAACCAACGTCTACTCCTGTATTAATATATGTAATATATGTATATGTACATATTAATATATGTATATTTTTAACAGTGTATAATATATATTGCCTCAACTTTTAACGCCAAGTGAAATAATAAGTTAGCTATAAT
>NW_007609763.1:0-231 GCF_000523025.1 Cynoglossus semilaevis | reverse complement strand
TTTTTTCTGTTCTAATCACTTTGGTCAGCCAACTGAAACAAATAGTTTCCCCATTCTTTACTGCACAACCCATCGTAAAACTCATTGTACGCCGTCCTCTTTGCCAACACCACTGCTCCCTTTGTCAATCATCCAGCCTGACAATAGTCCAGTTTACTTTCTTAATTAGGGTGATTAGCAGGTCTGTCCAACTTCTTGTGCAGTTGTATTCCTTTAACTGTTTTCAGTACC
>NW_007609762.1:0-231 GCF_000523025.1 Cynoglossus semilaevis | reverse complement strand
CAGGATCGATCCGCACATCACTACTGCGAACTTCCTTTCTTCTGGACGATGTTACTGACTTTGCGGGATTTAGGGAATTTCCGTTAGTATGGACTTCCGGTACGTCTGTTTGGTAGGGGTGGGCGATACTGGGAATTTTGGTATCGATCCGATTCCAAGTAAAAAATTGGAAATGTCGTGATCATTGAATAATACACCTCCCCACCCCCCAGTTAGTTTATTATAATTATG
>NW_007609761.1:0-231 GCF_000523025.1 Cynoglossus semilaevis | reverse complement strand
AAATATAACAGTAAAGTTGGAGTCAAAGACGATCTTTGATTATTTTATTTTATTCCTTGTAATAAAAAAGAAATAGTTTTCACACAGAAATGTCAATTTCAAATAAAAGTTAAAATTTGATTCTTAGTTATTGTAGATTTTAATTTTATTCTTATTTTTCCCCCATTTTTAATGTCCTTGAATTTGATCATTTTCATTAGGTGAGAATTTATTTTTTGAAGTTTGTGGATC
>NW_007609760.1:0-231 GCF_000523025.1 Cynoglossus semilaevis | reverse complement strand
GGCTTGAGTTTATAGGGAAAAAAAATACACTTCCGTCCTTGTCATGTTCTGCTCCCAGTCTTGTGCAGTCCAGTTTAGTCCAGGTAAAGAGCAAGCTAATATAATAACTCCCATCCAGTGTCCATCCAGTCTCTGCGTTGGTTCTGTGTGTGCTGTGTTTGACGAGCAGTAAACAAGATGAATTCTGCAGAAGGTGATACTGACCTGTGGAACCTGAGACCAGTCTGTGTG
>NW_007609759.1:0-231 GCF_000523025.1 Cynoglossus semilaevis | reverse complement strand
TCAGGAAGACGATGTTGGTCAGCTCAAGAGGAGGGATGAGGCAGAAGAACACGTCTAACACGGCTAGCTGGAGGATATAGATGTCGATGGTGGAGGAGTCACTTCTGTTCTTGTGGATGTGCCACAGCACCATGAGGTTGGCCGGGATACCTAGGAACATGTTGATGAACTGCAGGATCAGGTACCAGATGAGGACGGTGGGCATGTGTCTGCACTGCTCGTATATTGTCT
>NW_007609758.1:0-231 GCF_000523025.1 Cynoglossus semilaevis | reverse complement strand
AAGTTCTCTACAAGGACTTCTGTCACATCTGTGGCTGTGGCTGTACCTGTAACGGTTCCACGCCCCCCATTTTGGCTAACTGTTAACTCTTTTAAGACAAGCCATTTCTAACAATATTCAGTCCAGTTTGATATTTATTTAAACATTTTATTATCTTGTGTTTTTAAGTGAAATTATTTCTTATTTATTCTCAATTTGGTTTAATACTTTTTTGCTAAATTGTCTAAATTT
>NW_007609757.1:0-231 GCF_000523025.1 Cynoglossus semilaevis | reverse complement strand
GGACCTTCCTCCTCCCATCTACCATTCATCTGCCTGGTGTTAGTAGATATGCCTCAGCATATCTGAGGCAAAACAAACTATCACTACAAAAATCTGAAATTAATACAACGTGATAACGTGAACAAACCTCAGCAGCAACACTGCAAAAAGCCACAACAAAAGCTTATCTAGGGTTCGTTTAAGAAGAAAATAACGATATACATGTAGACTATGCGATTAAGCCAAAGATTC
>NW_007609756.1:0-231 GCF_000523025.1 Cynoglossus semilaevis | reverse complement strand
TGTCTATAAAAAATATTTAATTAAACATGAATATTTTCTTATCACCCTTACTTTAGATAATATATAAAGCATGTAGTAAACTATTACTCTAAGACAGGAGAGCTGAGGGTCATTTTACGATGGTTCTCAAAGTGGGGGGGTGGGGGCGATCCCGTCCAGGGGGAGAGCCACTATTACCAAAGTTTTACTTTTTTGTCCTAAAGTAGGAAATTGTTGTGTTTTTTATTTTAA
>NW_007609755.1:0-231 GCF_000523025.1 Cynoglossus semilaevis | reverse complement strand
TGATGTTTTCTAACTACAGCCTCAAACAGTATCAGACGCAGCAGACGGTGATGTTTATGTAAGAAAACTAACATGGTTTTTGAGCAGCACTTGTCAAGAACCAGACGGTGTAACTTTGTCTGAAGCTACAGGGAGTGAGGGAAGAAGTGAAGTGAAACTGAGAAACTGGATTAGGGATTAAAATCGTACCAACTCATGTCCATGTGCCACCAGTTGAGCACTTTGGATTTT
>NW_007609754.1:0-231 GCF_000523025.1 Cynoglossus semilaevis | reverse complement strand
TCCTATCGCGGGTGGTTGGTTCTAAGAGCCACCGCCAAATGGGGAAAACACTGCCATCTTGTGGCTAACTTTGGTCATTACCCCACCCTATAATTAAATGCTCACCATATATGACAAGTAGAAATCTTACATTTCCCTGCGGTGAACCCCGGGCAGGCCGTCCTTAATTTATTTGATTATTTTAATTTTGTCATTAACTCATTAATTTTATTTATTTGATTTTTTTTTTTT
>NW_007609753.1:0-231 GCF_000523025.1 Cynoglossus semilaevis | reverse complement strand
GGGGGGCGGGGGGTGGAGGGGAGGACAGCAGAGGCCCCTCTGACAAGAGAGAAAGTCTTTGTTTTAGCGCTACCTAGTAGTACCACAATGATCCCTTAGTATTGCAGGGGCAAATAATGTTGAGTTCAATGTCATGAGGTCATGATACGTAGAGTAACCGCAGTTCCGAAACGCTTAAAGAATTGGTAAGAACAGGGTCGGGCTAACTCTTTGACTCGCGGGCCACAATTG
>NW_007609752.1:0-231 GCF_000523025.1 Cynoglossus semilaevis | reverse complement strand
GTCCACTTTTTTTCAATTTGTAATAACAATATAAATGTTGCTAATTTTTTACGCTAATATTTAATACAAGGGCTGTCCCGTTCTGATATTAAGATATCAGATAATGGCTAAAAAGCTGAGTGTCTGAACTGTACAAGACAATGTAAAATAAAAGAAGAATTACAAATTAAAATTTGTAAAATCACCGAGTTTATCTGGAGCTCTGACATGCCCTCATTGCATTTCCTGCTA
>NW_007609751.1:0-231 GCF_000523025.1 Cynoglossus semilaevis | reverse complement strand
TTTCGGAGGCCTCCCTAGTGCCCCCTGGTGGCCCCAAAGGAAGAGACGCAGCCCCCACTTTGAAAACCACTAGTCTTTGCCATTGTAATAACAGACTGTCTGTCTGTGTTTTACTATTCAGCCTTTTTGACTAGAACCTCGTGTTTGTGTCATCACACAGTGAAGTCCGTTATATCACAAGGTACTTTTTACAACCAAGTATCAGCCCCATATTGAGGATAAAACAACAAC
>NW_007609750.1:0-231 GCF_000523025.1 Cynoglossus semilaevis | reverse complement strand
CTGCTTGGCAGACCATGATCAGCTCAGTCAGCCTCTGATTGGCTGACCTTAAACAGCTACCTAATTCAGTGGCAGTGATGCCTTTAGTGTCCTAAGGAAAAACTGGAAATGCAGTTTAATTAAAACCAGAAACATTATCTGTCTGTCTACTTACAACAAAAGTTCTTAAATATGTCAAAGTGCAGGGCGGTCCCCAGCAGGGGTCACTACGCTATTGCAGTGGAGCAAAAT
>NW_007609749.1:0-231 GCF_000523025.1 Cynoglossus semilaevis | reverse complement strand
TTTTTTTTTTTTTTCCCACCCCTCAAGGACAGGGGATTTGATTTGGGTTATCTGCTGTGCATCACAGTCACAACAGAGACAGCTGAACCCTTAATTCCCGTCACAGTGTGTACTGACCTATGTTGCACACATACTGTATACGTATCTGTACCGGCTGACACCTGTTTTTTTTTCCATTGTGTTTGTGGACAATTACAGAGCACCGTGGACAAGCTGATCAAGAAGACAAAC
>NW_007609748.1:0-231 GCF_000523025.1 Cynoglossus semilaevis | reverse complement strand
ATGCCAATTTGTTAGCTTTTGGCTATTTGAGGGCTATCTTTTAACCTTATTTTGGGTCTAAAACATCTCAAACTAAAACTTTTATAAATCTGTGCCCAGTAATTATAATTTCCTAACCAAACCTAATTAGAATATATGTCTAAATGTTATGGCAGACTGAGTGGTTTGAGTGAGTAACAGCCCCAGAGTGGAATTTCAAATATTAGCATACGAGAGTTGAAGAAAAACCTA
>NW_007609747.1:0-231 GCF_000523025.1 Cynoglossus semilaevis | reverse complement strand
TAACTGTGGTGGGTATTTGGGTGCGAGTTTTGGGTGGCCCCCAGGGGGTCCGCTATGGACAGGTGAGGCCTGTACACAGAACTCCTGCCATACCAGGATCCGTCTGCTCAGCATTCTGCCACCTTGTTCACACTCTCTCTCTCTTCTTCTATCTGTCTTTCTATTCCCCATCTCGCTGTCTCAGTCTGGTGTGCAGTCTGTCCAGTCTCACTGCTGTTGTCCTCTTCCCCT
>NW_007609746.1:0-231 GCF_000523025.1 Cynoglossus semilaevis | reverse complement strand
ATTACTATTTATGTATTTAATATTTATTTATTTATATGAATATTCTATGTCTGATAGAATCCCGTTTATCAGGGGTCACCACAGTTCACACACTTCTGGGTGCAACCTAACTCTAGATAGTGTCAAACCTAGAACCTGCACCGCTGTAGCCCTGACACTGTCATCTCTTAAGCACCAACGAGAAATATATTTTGTTTAATACCTGTAATAATCGTTTCCTTAGCAGCAGAT
>NW_007609745.1:0-231 GCF_000523025.1 Cynoglossus semilaevis | reverse complement strand
CAACAGTGCCTACGGTCCGTGTCATCGTCTGATTGGTCGGTTGTCCACGCTGAGGAGAAGCAGACCTCTAAACTGGAGCAGCTCTGTTGTCCTGTTACTGTGGAGATGAAAAGAAGTTGCCAGCAGTGTTTGTGAATGCAGTTAGTGTTTTTGAAATGTCGTCAACATCGTCCAGCGGCTAAAGTTGCTGCTGAGCTGATGAAGTTCCTAAAGTAAAGGGGGGAAAAAAAA
>NW_007609744.1:0-231 GCF_000523025.1 Cynoglossus semilaevis | reverse complement strand
AAGGTTGGGAAACACTGTTCTACAGTATACGCTTATTTTTGTAGCACATTAGTGTCCCGTGTAATGCACAAAATGATCAAATTTCATCTAAATATTATGAAAACTACCTGCTAATTATTTGTCTTTTTTTCATGTATGTGACAGTGACAGACAGAACCCTTACATACTCATCCACTTGGTGGCAGCAGTTTGCTATGAAAGTGACAAAAAGACTTGCAGTTTGTCTTTTTT
>NW_007609743.1:0-231 GCF_000523025.1 Cynoglossus semilaevis | reverse complement strand
TGAGACCACAGTCGGTGCGACTGTGTGCGTTTAGCAGTGAGGAGTCAGGTCACTCACGTGTTTAATAACTCGGACTGGGACTGGAGTCTGATGATTCAAGTTCAAACCTAAAACTCTGGTGAATTTGAATGAGACTCAACTCAAAGTGGTCTTTAATGTCCTGGAGACTGACAGTAAGTGAAGCTTCATTGAAGGTGGAGGAGCAGAGCAGTGTTAGCTCTGGTCCACATC
>NW_007609742.1:0-231 GCF_000523025.1 Cynoglossus semilaevis | reverse complement strand
ATGGAGTCTTGAATTTTTTACACTACCACGTCAACACTTCTGCTATATGCTATTGTTGTTTATGGAAGCATCTGCATATCTTTAGTTAGTGATTGTGAATGTTAACATTTAAAACAAAGTGTTTCATTTACATTAATTATTAGCTATATTTTGAACTTTGAAGAACTATATGTGTCAATTAATATTCTGTGAATTGATGTTCAATGTGTTTTTCGATGTGTTTTTTTTTTT
>NW_007609741.1:0-231 GCF_000523025.1 Cynoglossus semilaevis | reverse complement strand
TTGCCACCAATGTGGCCAAAATATAAAAATTTTAAATGTGATATGATGGTAAACTACCTTTCCTTTCTCGTAAAGTACAAAAAATTTAATAAACTGACATAAATTTCATGCGCCGTAATTCAATCAAATTCAATTTAGTCGCGCAAATGGTGTCGTGTTTCGTAAGCATTTAAAACCAGACTACCTGAAAAAATATTTGACAGGGACAGTAACGGTAACAATTTTGCCACA
>NW_007609740.1:0-231 GCF_000523025.1 Cynoglossus semilaevis | reverse complement strand
CGCTGAGTAACTCCTGCAGGATCAGAATACTCGTCTAGAAGTTTTAAAATCCAATGTTGACTCCTCCCCACTCCTCCAGCGACCTTTGGTGTCTGCGGGTGATTCCAGACCTTTCTTTATCAGTCAGGTCCATGTCGTCGTTGTCTCTTCTTGTGCCTCCACATCAGTCACTGCCACAGAGGACGAGGCGCCGTCAACACCATCATGGAGACGTTGCAGTAGTGAGGACAG
>NW_007609739.1:0-231 GCF_000523025.1 Cynoglossus semilaevis | reverse complement strand
CTATATTTAGGAACTATTTTGTTAAAGATGTCCCTCTTCACAAACACATTATTTTTGTATTTAACTCGCCCCATATTCTCGGTAATGTGAGATTCACAAATCCTTAAAGTACCTCAGCTATGTGTACATGTGTGTACATATTTTTTATACTTTTCTTGGTGTTGTTTGAAGCACCACTGCCGTATGTGCATGTGTCATATACAAGTTTTTCACATGTTGAAAGCTGTCTTT
>NW_007609738.1:0-231 GCF_000523025.1 Cynoglossus semilaevis | reverse complement strand
AAAAAACCACAGTTTGTGTACAGGTGACCCTTGGTAAGATCAAACAGACATTAAACAGACACCACGTTAGAGCTGGACTATATTACTAAGATCCATTCTGTGTTTCAGAAAAGAAAAACCAGGATTTTCTGAAAAGAAAAAGATGCATTTTCTTCTGGATAACTGTTAAAAAGGTCATCCTTCAGTGTAGAGAACATTTAAACAAAGAATAAGAAGCAGAAGTCTTCACTG
>NW_007609737.1:0-231 GCF_000523025.1 Cynoglossus semilaevis | reverse complement strand
AAAAAATATGTTAAAGAAATATGTGCAGTACAATGAGGACCACTAATACACCAGAAACACTGTAAAACACTGTTCCTGTGGAAGACGTTCTTCTTACGTTCTATTTGAACCCCTGAATGTCACTTAGCGCTACTTGGGGACGTGATGTTTGGAACCAGCAGCCAGCGTGGGATTTCATAGTCAGACTTCAAACAATCTTTTTCTTTGATAAATTCTACTTGCAGGGCTTGC
>NW_007609736.1:0-231 GCF_000523025.1 Cynoglossus semilaevis | reverse complement strand
AGACATATTTATTGACGTATTGATATATTCATTTAGGGTCAAATTACAGTTTAATTTTGACCCTGCAGGGTGAGAGTATTTTGAGTTTCCAGATTTAGTTTGGAGTATGGATTAGAGTTAAGGTCAGATTAAGATCATTTTAAAATCGTTATTCATTTATATGATCGTTAGAAGTTAAGGCTCGAGGCCTGGTGGTAGAACGTGTCTATGTGAGGTGTGAACAAACCACAC
>NW_007609735.1:0-231 GCF_000523025.1 Cynoglossus semilaevis | reverse complement strand
TTTAGCAGCATCACTGATAAAATGACTGTATTGACAATGTAGTTATTGTGGTTCAACTCTGAGGGAAAATCATAACACATAAAAATTGTCTAATTTACACTCAAGAAAAGTAAGTCATATTTACAGTAAAATATAAGTTCATGATATTTGAAAAAATTTAAAATTTAGTGAAAACAAACTAATTTGTTTTTCATGAACATAATAAATGTTTTATTATTGTTATTAAAATGT
>NW_007609734.1:0-231 GCF_000523025.1 Cynoglossus semilaevis | reverse complement strand
TAACTTTTAAATGTCCATATCAAAAAAATTGATAATGGCATAAATCCATACATTTATGGTCTGATGACTTGAAATTAATGGATATGCCAGGGGGCGTGGCCTGGACGGCAGCACTGAATGTCTGACCTCAAGTCGGCCCAGTGAGTATTTCCTGACCTTCCGGACCAACACTTACATATTACGATCGTTGAATCAGGTTTGTAATGCCCCGAACAATTGCAAAAAACAGTA
>NW_007609733.1:0-231 GCF_000523025.1 Cynoglossus semilaevis | reverse complement strand
ATGTGACGAAGTCAACAGTACCAGAGGGGCTGCTGTCCTCTTCACTGTTCTCTCCCTCTTCCACAGTCTTCTCTAAGTTACTCAGAGACTTGCTTCTGGTTCGGAAGTTCCTCAGCAGGTTACGATGTTCCTGGTATGTAATCGGAGGACTCTCTGGACCAATGTGGACTGGGCGGGGTGTCCCATAGTAATTTCCTGTAGTTAGACAAGGACAATCAAAAACTGTAATTG
>NW_007609732.1:0-231 GCF_000523025.1 Cynoglossus semilaevis | reverse complement strand
GTTATATATTCAACTGCTTTGATGGCTTTAAGCCCTCACCTGTATCCTCCACTGTTGACTCGGAGGAAATGGAAAAGTGTCTCCTGCATATATTAAACAGCAGTCCACGGACAGAGGGGATGAGAAGTCTGGATCTGAGGTCGGATACTGTTGAGTTTTATTATATTTTTTATTTAATGATTAAAGCGTAGAGGAAAGCCACTGCAGGGAGAAAAAAAAAGAAAAAAAAAA
>NW_007609731.1:0-231 GCF_000523025.1 Cynoglossus semilaevis | reverse complement strand
TTCTTTTCATTTTATATCAACTGCACCCACGCAGACCATTTACATTAGAAAAGCCATTAGGGGGCGCTCCCAAATTCAGCAGTCAACACAGCAGGCATTTCACATATGAATTGCAGCCCTCTCCGCCCCCTGCCCTGTTGTTGACAGATCTATTGTTGCCCTTGTGGTCGACCCACTCCACACAACTCTATTTTAAACATGTTAATCCCACAAAAAAAACAAAAAAAAAAA
>NW_007609730.1:0-231 GCF_000523025.1 Cynoglossus semilaevis | reverse complement strand
TTTTTTTCTTTCTTTTCTTTTTCTTCCCTTCTTTATAGATTTTCCGCAGCAGGAGAAGACACTCGTGTTCTCTCCATTGTCTGCTCCCTCTGTGTTTTAGCTGTAGCACTTAGTTACTATTGTTATTTATTGATAGCGACAGTATCCTCCAAAGACTCTGTTTTAACGCAGATGTGAAAGATGCATCGCTGCTATCTTTGTCTCCCCCTCCCTCTCCCCCCCCTCCGCCCT
>NW_007609729.1:0-231 GCF_000523025.1 Cynoglossus semilaevis | reverse complement strand
GGTCAAATCCCTTAATGACACAACCACCCTTAATGATTATAAACCACTGGCAATCACAGGAGTATCCAGGTAGTGAACTTTGTGGTCCCTAGACACCAATTGATCTATACCAATGTACAAAATGTAGGTAGACGGAACAGTGCCATCATCAATTATGCAGATAACATACAGCACCACCTTGGTATAGAGGCAACTATACTGTGTATGTATAGTACTTTAATTATCTATCTA
>NW_007609728.1:0-231 GCF_000523025.1 Cynoglossus semilaevis | reverse complement strand
TTAGCCAAGAGTTATCGGAAGAACCTCCGTTCTTACCATGACACCCTGGACCCAGCCGAACCTCGTCGGCTCTGTTGGCGCCTCCTTGGGCTCGTCGTCACAATCATCAGAACTGTTGTCTCCCCCCCTGTCCTCCCCCATCATCTCCTCATACACTGGAGGTTGACCGTTATTCTGCGGACGAGGATTCAAACTTTGTTTGTGGCATGAATGAACATCAACTCTCCCACA
>NW_007609727.1:0-231 GCF_000523025.1 Cynoglossus semilaevis | reverse complement strand
TTCGCAACGTTCCAGGTGGGATTCTGTGTCTGCCGTGATTCATTCGGTAATGCTAATGAGCACAGAAATAACAGCAGATAATAAATGCTTTCCTCGCATTTTGCATTTACATATGCAAATATATGTAAACTCAGCGCGTACTGTAGACCTTCGACAGTTTGATTAAAGCCATGTAGGATTTTAGAACGGAAAACAATTGTGTCACATCTTCGCGTCTGTGACAGAAAAAAA
>NW_007609726.1:0-231 GCF_000523025.1 Cynoglossus semilaevis | reverse complement strand
CTTGGCTCTTTATTTTGGACCTGTGTTCCAGCCAATCATCGTTCATCCTCCTCTGATGAAGGTCACATTTATATACAGACCTCCTCTGCCCCCAGTAGGGGGCCCCCTAATTAATGTTGTTCTTATATACAGTATGGCTGTGGGGTATCTCTCTTTAAACCCGCCCCCACCTCTTTTCATGTGTCAGGTTTCATGACCTGGGGGGGTTAACACACCGACAGTACCATGGGG
>NW_007609725.1:0-231 GCF_000523025.1 Cynoglossus semilaevis | reverse complement strand
ATGTAGAACTTCTCCCGTCACTGGTTCCTCTGTTTCCTTCAGCTACTCCATCATCAAGAGCTGCTGCCAATGGAAGGAACAGGACCGACCCACCATGATCGACCTGGGCCGAAAACTCATCTCTGCCGAGAAAACCGCCTCCGATAAACTTCTGAAAGCATCGGGCATCGTGAACGTTGAGCGGTACCTGCAGGAGGCGGGATACGGGGAATCGAACAGCTACACTGTTTT
>NW_007609724.1:0-231 GCF_000523025.1 Cynoglossus semilaevis | reverse complement strand
CCCAGTAATTTAGAGTGAGTGAACACAACAGCAGCAGCTCTGTAACAGAGTGTCACTGATGTAGGAGTGGAGGGAAGAATTCATCAGAATCTGTTTGAAATGATAGAGATGACATGGTGTAATCAGTCACTGTCGTCTTCTTCATTGTTAATAACCAGCTTGTGCTGATGACATCAGTCGTCACCTCTGCCTCGGGCGCTTAGTCAACACGTGTTCTTTTGTTTTGTTTTT
>NW_007609723.1:0-231 GCF_000523025.1 Cynoglossus semilaevis | reverse complement strand
GACTACAATCTTAACCGTCATCCCATACACAGTCTTTTCTCATTTGAGTGACACCTGTTTCTCTGTTTGTGTTCCTTCCTCCTCAGATGTAAGATGTACTACAAGACATATGATATCACGTGGTCACTCCTATGATGAGCGCACTGCATGGAACCCAAAGCATTGTTTGGTGGCGGACTGTCAGATGCTGTATCTAAAAGAGGAGGAGGTGGTAAGAGAGTTTTCACATTC
>NW_007609722.1:0-231 GCF_000523025.1 Cynoglossus semilaevis | reverse complement strand
TTACCGACAGTCGGTGCTGCACGGATCCGAGACCAAACCGAGGCCGTCCAGAAAGTGGAGCTCCAGCTGAGCCGTAAGTTGGTCCACAGACAGGGGAAGCCCGTAGTGCCACACATGATGACCCAACCCACAAAGGAGCAGCAGAGTGGTGGGCAGCAGGCAGAGGTAGGCCAAACAGGAGCTCTTCGAGGCCTGGAAAATATCAAGACTTCATCACCTCATGAACAAATA
>NW_007609721.1:0-231 GCF_000523025.1 Cynoglossus semilaevis | reverse complement strand
TTTTTTTTTCAAGTCAGATCCCTGTACTTTCTTTATTTAGGTTTCCTTATCTCCTATAGTATCTTTTTTTCCCCACTCACTCCCTGTGAAATTGAAGGTAAATTTAAGACTTCCATTCAGTAGATAAGCCTTGTCTGTGCTAACAGAAAACTATTGTAAAATTGCTGAATCTAACTGAATAACTAGAGCGGGCAGCAATAGTCATTATTGTTCTTCATGGGGGTGGTGGCT
>NW_007609720.1:0-231 GCF_000523025.1 Cynoglossus semilaevis | reverse complement strand
TATCAGAGGTGTCACCCAGATGGATACTCCCGTCCTGTCAATCAAGTCAGTGGACCAATGAAGGACACTGAGGGATACAGGCAAAATTAAAATTCATCTGCACCAAATCCCAGTGTTGACGTTAAGATTTGCATATGGGTCTAAATGGATGTTAACTATGTTAACAATGTTTGGGTTGGTGTCCTGTCCGGACATGCTTCTCACCTAATGACCGCTGGGACAATCCCCCCC
>NW_007609719.1:0-231 GCF_000523025.1 Cynoglossus semilaevis | reverse complement strand
CTTTTTGCTAGCTTTTTTTGACATCCACAGCTTTGCCATTACAGTAAAATATTGTTATATAAGATTTATATATAAGTAAATGAAGTTAAAAAAAAAAAGTCAGACAATGAAAAAGATATATTTATGCTCTGATGGGTTTTAGGGATGCCCAATAATACCGATATTATCGGCCCAATATTACCATAATGATGCAATATCTGTAAGAATTGTTATCGCTTTTACCACCGATAA
>NW_007609718.1:0-231 GCF_000523025.1 Cynoglossus semilaevis | reverse complement strand
ACAAATGTAAACAGGAATAAATAAATATTAGCATGGATTGGCGTTTATACATTAAATTATGTACCAGGAGAATAGGGATAAATTTGCAGCAGTGTTCTAACTACTGCACGGAAACCGATTGACATGCACATTGATATTGCACTTATTGCTCAGTAATGTAAAGTCTGCAGTGCATCCTATTTATTTCAATGACAATGTCTCACAATTTAGACCAGGGGTGTCAAACTCATT
>NW_007609717.1:0-231 GCF_000523025.1 Cynoglossus semilaevis | reverse complement strand
GGCAATCGGTACATCTTGGTAATCTGTGATTATGCCACCCGATATCCAGAAGTTTTTCCCCTCAGATCAGTGAAGGCCAGACAGGTTGCAAATTGCCTGTTTCAGCTGTTTGCAAGGGTAGGCATACCTAGAGAGATCCTTACAGACTGTGGCACAAATTTCCTCTCCAAGCTACTACAGCAGGTTTATCAGCTGTTAGGGGTCAGGGGTATTAAGACCACTCCATACCAC
>NW_007609716.1:0-231 GCF_000523025.1 Cynoglossus semilaevis | reverse complement strand
AAAAAAAAGTGAATATTGTCAGACAAGATTCAGGCGTATACGATCATATTTTTATTATCTCATTACTAATCTACTAATTACGGCCCTAGACTAAAAGCCTCAAGAATCTTAAGCAAAAAGCTTGCTGAATTAGACTTGACTAAGGTGAAAATTGCTAGTGACCTTAATGAAAGTACTCTCTGATGGATGCAGCCCATATCTTATAACGATAAGTGGAAGCAAAATGGGCAA
>NW_007609715.1:0-231 GCF_000523025.1 Cynoglossus semilaevis | reverse complement strand
AAAAAAAACAGTACCTAATAATGAGTTGTTATTGCAGGAAGTAAAAAGTTAGCAATAACTGTAGACCCGATGGTATTCAATGTAGCAGGTAAAATATTCTTAAAAATCAGTTTTCTGTTAGCTAAATGGCACAATCAAAATATAGTAAACTAATTTCAAACTATGTCTGAACAAGCGAGAACTTTTGAACAAAGGAAAAATTGTTAATTGTGTGTAACCGTGTTAAAAAAA
>NW_007609714.1:0-231 GCF_000523025.1 Cynoglossus semilaevis | reverse complement strand
TCTTTGAGAATGACGGGTTTATGAGTCTATATATTATATATTGTTATATTTTCATTAACAGTTTAAGGCAGAGGTTCTCACAGTGGAGGGCACGCCCCCTGGGGCAGGCTCAGTGCCATTACAGAGGGGGCGCAGATGGATTGAATGAATGAAACGTAGCACGTCTTATTGTCCAATGCTGTTAAAGTTGAACAAGGGACCGGCAAAAAACGATTTGGTTAAAGGCGGTGT
>NW_007609713.1:0-231 GCF_000523025.1 Cynoglossus semilaevis | reverse complement strand
TACTTCAATAACAGGTCATGTGTTTAGCTTTAGAGGCTAAAATTGACTTTTGTTTTGTTCCTTTCTTAACGGTCACCACACCAATAGTTCGCAAAGTGATTTAGCATCATTTTTATTTTATTTTATTCTGGACGCCCTTTATGACCAATGGGAATCAAACACTGAACTTTCTGCATGTCAGGGGCAGAGTTAGAGACTGGGTTGTTGTATAAGTTTACTCACCCAGACTCA
>NW_007609712.1:0-231 GCF_000523025.1 Cynoglossus semilaevis | reverse complement strand
AAATCTTTGAAAACTTTACATAGCTATCTTTTTTTATTCTTTCTAATGTACTCAATCGTTCCGGTTCGGATTCTTATGTATTTATTGTTTTGGTAGGTTTTGGCATGCACTGTGGCTAAGAATATCGGCCATTAAATCAACGGAAATAAACCACTTCCTCGTGAAATAAATCCACTGCCGAAAAGTTCAAAGACTGGAACAATGTTCCTCATAGGAATCAATGTAAAATGG
>NW_007609711.1:0-231 GCF_000523025.1 Cynoglossus semilaevis | reverse complement strand
CACACACACACACACTCTTGTCATGACACTTGTTCACTTTGCTGTGATGCTATCATTTGCGATGATAAGCGATAGCTAACAATCAGCTATAACTTCTGCGTTAACATCCCGTCTCGAGGCTAATTTGCTACAAAAAAACAGTTTTCCTCCGATGTCATAGAAATATTGATCTGACGGCTAATAAGTGTAGCTGTTATGAAGCCATGGTGCTAATGTGTTGCTAAATTGTTG
>NW_007609710.1:0-231 GCF_000523025.1 Cynoglossus semilaevis | reverse complement strand
ACACACACACACAGACACACACATCCACACAGCAGCTAGCTGTGAAGAGATTCTGATTTTTTTTTTCTTCCTATTTTTACCTGTTGGTTTGTAGGTGCTAACCCGTACCTGACCTTCCACTGTTCCAGTCAGGGCACTGTGCTGATTGACCTGTCACCAGACGACAAGGAGTTTCAGTCCGTGGAGGAGGAGGTACAGAAGCCACAGGCTGTGTTATAATTTTAGACTTGT
>NW_007609709.1:0-231 GCF_000523025.1 Cynoglossus semilaevis | reverse complement strand
TGTTGTATTATATTATGTTATTTTTTTTATGTTGATTTCTTGTGAATATTTCACTATTAGCCAATCCCAGCAGTCAACAGGGGAGGACAGGGTACACTGTGCACAGGTCGCCAGTACATCACAGGTCACAAATAGAGACAAAGAACCATAAACACTCACATCCACACCTGTGGTCAGTGTAGACTGGACTGATCCAGCATGTCTTTGGACTGTGGGAGGAAAGAACAGGGA
>NW_007609708.1:0-231 GCF_000523025.1 Cynoglossus semilaevis | reverse complement strand
GCAAAGTAACCTCAGGAATAGTTAGCACACTATACCATGTAGCAAATTTGCTAGCTTAATTAACTTGTTAACTCGTTAGCCTAAAAAGACAACAAAATGGGACAAAAGTTATCAAAAACACTAATCACCAAAAAGTATCTGCTGGTTATCTATCTATCACTAGTGTCAACTAATAACTAACTAAAATAGTAGCAGGTTAGCCAAGATTAGCTTAACTGGTTGAATTTCAAC
>NW_007609707.1:0-231 GCF_000523025.1 Cynoglossus semilaevis | reverse complement strand
CTATCTTTTTCTCTCTACATCTTTTCTCTCTCCAACCTTTTTCCAATCGCTCATTTGAAAAACAGAATCTTATTATACCGCCTTAACACAACCACAAATGTTGGGTGATTCGATCAATCATTGAAATGTGGGACAAAGATTCTATATTTGAGTGGGACAAAATGGGAAGCGGTACATTAGTGAGTCTAGAATAAAGATATAAACGTAAACTACAAATTGTAGCTACCTCTC
>NW_007609706.1:0-231 GCF_000523025.1 Cynoglossus semilaevis | reverse complement strand
AGGAACCGTCGGAGTCGCCTGGACGCTGTAGGTTGTAATGTTCTACCGTCACAGGTAGGTCCTGCAAACGTGTGGTACTGGATAGACTACGAGGGCTGTGCAGAAGTTTTAGGCAGGAAAATTAACTGATGCCAGTAAAAAAAAAAAGTTTGAAGAAGGTGAAGTGTGAACAGAGGAAACTGTCAGCTCTGAGGATCATGCAGGTTTAAAAAAATAAAAATAAAAAAAAAT
>NW_007609705.1:0-231 GCF_000523025.1 Cynoglossus semilaevis | reverse complement strand
GGGGCTGCTTTTCACGCTGTGTGTTGGCAGCTTAGAGATGCACAGAGTTTAGGTTTGGTTACAATTGAAGCTGAGCCACGAGGGTGCGAAAGAAAACAGCAATAAAGGAATTAGTTTATTTACGAAAAAAAAAAGAAAAACATGACGGGACGGGATTTTTGTTGCACAGCAGAGACGAGGAGCTCACAAGTGTAGTAATACAGAGCTCCACTAGAGTGTGTGTGTGTGTGT
>NW_007609704.1:0-231 GCF_000523025.1 Cynoglossus semilaevis | reverse complement strand
TAATCTGGGCAGGTTTTCATGACAGAGAAAGGCCAGCTCCGCTCACTGACAACGATGTCCTGGTTTTTGTGTTCAGTGTTTGTCAGAATCTGGGCCACGTCGCTTTGACTCTATGTTGGACCACATGAACATATCCAGAGTGGACATCCTGAATCTGGACCACATTTTCCTGGATATGTTTCACAAACCCAACCTACATGAAGTATTTATGCTTCTGGAAATTTTTTTTTT
>NW_007609703.1:0-231 GCF_000523025.1 Cynoglossus semilaevis | reverse complement strand
TAAAATTACAATGAACTTAATTCTACCTGATTGTAAATGACCTTACATCCTGCATGTGACCAAATATTATCACTTTTAAGTAAAATCTTTCTGTTTCTTTTTCTGTTTATATAGTTTAAATTAAACTATTGTTTGTCATAAAAAAGAAAAAAGACTTTGTACTGTTTGACATACAGTATTATTGTTACTAATTAATTAATAGTAAGTATATTAGGTTATTGAAATGAAAAA
>NW_007609702.1:0-231 GCF_000523025.1 Cynoglossus semilaevis | reverse complement strand
ATTCAGAAGTCAAAACGCCAGAAAATGTGATAAATAGTCTGCTGTCTGCGTATCCGTCACAGCGAACGCTGCGTGAGGACATTGTAATTTAGTTTCCCGAGTTCCCAAAGGAAAATCCAGTTTTTACACAGTGGCTGTTTTTACTGTTGGGACGACAACAAGGACAGGAGCTGGACGTCTTTGTCAGGTTATTGATAGTCGTCCTGCAAAAATGTTTTAGTTTGATGAAGA
>NW_007609701.1:0-231 GCF_000523025.1 Cynoglossus semilaevis | reverse complement strand
GTGACTCGTTTTTAAACTGTGACTCGTCAGTCTCTGCTAATCTTGGCAAATCAACATCTTTTAGTGCAAGATGACAAATATACAGTTTGCTCGTCACATTCTCTAGCCAGGAGTAATTTGAAAGAATCCAAGGAGAAATACGTATATGTGAGTGAAGGCCAAGTACAGAAAGTACTGCAAGAACCAGCAGCCCATTTAAAAGTGATTAAAAATCAGAAAAATAGAAAAATC
>NW_007609700.1:0-231 GCF_000523025.1 Cynoglossus semilaevis | reverse complement strand
AAAAAAAAAAACATTTCCCGTGTTATATCCAGGCATAGACTTTTTAGTAGACTGTATTTGTGGTCTTTGGGTCAGAATGAAAACATTTCAATTTGAAGAAATGTGATTGTAGACCCTAGTGTTTAGCTTTAATAAGGTAATTTACTTTTATTATGATTTTTATTATTATACAATACTGCTACTACTACTACCAATTATTATTATAGCTATTTGTAATAATAATAATAATAA
>NW_007609699.1:0-231 GCF_000523025.1 Cynoglossus semilaevis | reverse complement strand
ATGAATGCGTTGATGAAGCTTCAGTTTTGACTTGGAAGCCAAAGTTTTCCCACATTCAGAGCAACTAAGTAGTTTCTCTCTATGAATTTTCCTATGGCTCTTCAAATCCACAGGCGATTTAAACGTTTCGCCACATATGGTACACTTACACTTATCTACTTTGTGCATTTTCTCATGTTGTTTAAGATGGCCTTTTAACATAAATCTTTTTTCACAATATAAGCAACCAAA
>NW_007609698.1:0-231 GCF_000523025.1 Cynoglossus semilaevis | reverse complement strand
AGGCGCTCTGCGTCACGTAATTAACGCAAGCCTTCATTTTACAAAATTCTGAGCGGTTTATAACTGTGCTTCTGCTGCAGTACTTTTACTATTTTGCGAGCAGTTATAATGTTCGCAGTTATAATGTTGGCGATCATGTTCCATGTACAATGTTTGCCTAAAGGAACACACAATAAATTAACAATTTTAATTTAATTTAATATAAATTTAATTTATTTGCTGTTTTAGGTT
>NW_007609697.1:0-231 GCF_000523025.1 Cynoglossus semilaevis | reverse complement strand
AGTTGAGGAATTATAGGTTAGCTTAACATTTCTCAAAAAATGGTAAACATATTAGCAAAGGTTAATGCTTTTATGTTTGTTTGTTTTTTCAAACCAGGAATAAGCCAAACAAGCTTGTACTAAGCTAAATCTAAATTAGCTACAACCAGCTAAATGTTAGCAAAGACACAGCTAAACTTTAGCCACAATTAACTGAATACATCTAAAGGTTGGTATAGACATGAGACATCT
>NW_007609696.1:0-231 GCF_000523025.1 Cynoglossus semilaevis | reverse complement strand
TCACCTACACCTGACTGTGGTACAACCTGTGGTACGACACGATATCTTTGGAGAATTACACTACAAATGTGTCTAATGTTTAACTTCCTGTTTGTTGTTTGCTTTCGCTTTCCTTAAGAATATTTGTTTTGAAATTCTTGCCGATTATTTGACTCAATGACGTAGAAAGACGTACTGAATTTTATACCATGCATCCATTCATTACCCAGAATGAAAATAAAATGAGAAAAA
>NW_007609695.1:0-231 GCF_000523025.1 Cynoglossus semilaevis | reverse complement strand
GCTAGGTACGAATGACTCACTTTTCTTTGGATGGGAGTGGGAACGTTGTAACCTTTTTTCATGACTCCTTTGTAAACAGGAAAACTGAGACCTAGAATGACATGGAACAGAGTGAAGAACATCAGTATATATTGGTCATCAGTGTTGAGTTTTATTACTTTTTATTGGATTTTATTTTCCAATTGTGAAAAACAAACAATTTTGTAATCAATGCAAACATCACATTTTTAA
>NW_007609694.1:0-231 GCF_000523025.1 Cynoglossus semilaevis | reverse complement strand
CAGATATTCTCAGGTCACGGCAGCGCAATCACAGGTGTTACTGATGGGCAGATAAGATTTAACCACAACCGTTGTTGATTGTGTTGGATTGTGTTACTGTTTTGCCTTTTTGCGTACTCGAGATTTTTTTGCTAAGTTTGGCATCATTTTTAATTAATTCCGGACCAACTCCCTTCTATTCTGTATTGAGGACTATTCATTATATTTCTTGGCTAATGTTGAACTCTGTTG
>NW_007609693.1:0-231 GCF_000523025.1 Cynoglossus semilaevis | reverse complement strand
TTGGCGATTTGAGTGATTTGATTGGACTGTCAGAGAACGCAGAGAACATTAATCTAAGAAAACTTCATGTACAACTTGCACAATCAAAAACTTAAGTTTTCTCTGCATCTGTCGAGCTGACGTTCTCAGCATAAAACAAATTTAAACCTATGCCATAAATACAAGACTGGACAGACTGGACTTTCATCGTTAGCTTGGAGCGAAGTCATTGAACTCTCAAGAAAAGAGAGG
>NW_007609692.1:0-231 GCF_000523025.1 Cynoglossus semilaevis | reverse complement strand
TCCAAATCAGGATCTGTAAATGTAAGTTTACTTTTTTTTCTTTTCTTTCAAACTAATTCATATTGTACATATGTAAGTAGTAACTGTTGTCATCATCTGCTGTTTTCTCCTTTATTCATCACTCTGACTCTTACCTGTTTGTACAACCTGTTTGAATAACTGCAGCTACATCTGAGGTTGTAGAGACTTCAAACCTAAACTGATGGCTTCCCTTAATGTCCCTTAAAAACA
>NW_007609691.1:0-231 GCF_000523025.1 Cynoglossus semilaevis | reverse complement strand
GTTGTTTTCTGATTTCTTGGTTTGCTCCTTCAGTGTGCATGTGCACACCATGTCGTTCATTATTTACCTCACACTGCTGTCTGTGGAGCCTGGATTTTGCAGAATAAACTGTAGGATTACAAAACCGTCTTCTTAAAGTGACCTCGTCGTAGTTTTCTGAGAAACCGACGTAACGTAAGACAATGGAATCGGACCTAGCCACGGATTATTCAGTTTTTGATCCTCAAAGTT
>NW_007609690.1:0-231 GCF_000523025.1 Cynoglossus semilaevis | reverse complement strand
GAGCTGTGGCACTGTCCACAATAAATATAATAAACAATAATAATAAAAATAATAAATAATAAATAAACCATCTAAGACTTCAGATGCGCCTACGTCTCTTCTTTTTCGAATTTTCAGTGCACAGTATCGCAGCAATCATAATGGCAGCCTTGTCCTTTTGGAATAGCATGTTACTAATAACCGGTTTCGGAGCTTTCAAATAATTCTTTATTGACAGCTGTCAATAGACAG
>NW_007609689.1:0-231 GCF_000523025.1 Cynoglossus semilaevis | reverse complement strand
TGGTGCTGGAAAGACTGTGAACACCAAACGTGTCATTCAGTACTTTGCCAGCATCGCAGCTGTCCCCAGTGGAGGAAAGAAAGACGCAGCTTCTGAAAAAAAGGTTCATTTCACAATTACGTTACATGTACAATTGTTAATGTATTAACACATATATATATATATTTAAGCTTTTTTTCTCAAATTAACCAAACCAGGGAACCTTGGAGGATCAAATCATCCAGGCTAATC
>NW_007609688.1:0-231 GCF_000523025.1 Cynoglossus semilaevis | reverse complement strand
TTCAAACTGGTGAACGTTGCTAATACTTTGTCCCCGTTGAATGTTTCTACTTGTCAATTAGTGCATCAGGGTTGTTGATTTCTGATTTATTTCATTTGAAGAATACTAATAATTGGAAAGCAAAGAAAAAAAAATCCCCTTCATCCCCTTGCCGACTTTTGATTTTGTTGAAATAAATAAAGACGATCTTCGGTTTTCAGTTTTTAAAGTTTAAAGGTCTTTCTTTTTTTT
>NW_007609687.1:0-231 GCF_000523025.1 Cynoglossus semilaevis | reverse complement strand
AGACCTGTTGGTACAGAAATGTGAAAAACCACTAAGGATTTTGGTTAAAATAAGTCTTATTCATTTCTAAAGGCACTTTATGTTCTTTGTTTTACAAAGAAAAATGTGGAATACATTCCACCAAAATTGATTTTTTTTTGTTGTACTGTTAAATAATATAGAATTCTAGTTTTTGAAAAGTATTGATTTTGACAGTAAATGTTTCGCAGTTAAGGAAAGTAACCAGCTTTT
>NW_007609686.1:0-231 GCF_000523025.1 Cynoglossus semilaevis | reverse complement strand
GGGGGTCTGTCTGTCCAGAATCAGATACGGCTTGATTCAATTCAATCTAAAGCTCACCGAGACCTGTGTGATGGAGACATGTGGTCGAATCACCAAGGAAAATGAAATTAAACTAGATTTAATAGAGCTGTATCATCCACGAAGAAGGTTATCATGTAATCAACCCCCAGAACGGAGACAGGTGAACGGCAAAGACACGGCCCACAGATACAATTAACAGGAATAACTCTC
>NW_007609685.1:0-231 GCF_000523025.1 Cynoglossus semilaevis | reverse complement strand
GTTTTTGTCAGGCAGACTGTTTGACTTCCCATAAAGAAATGAAATGCATTGAATTTAAATGTTCATGAATTCCTCTTCAAAATGTGTAATGAATAGATAATTACAGGGGATAGAGGACGAGGGAAAATGTTATCCAAAAAAATTCTTTTGTCGTCCTGTTAACCGTTCTGTGTCGAGTGGTTCTGATTTGGTGACTTTTTTTAAGTCTGACATTCTCCAGAAATGAATTAT
>NW_007609684.1:0-231 GCF_000523025.1 Cynoglossus semilaevis | reverse complement strand
CCAGTGTCTGCTGGACATGGACTTTCAGTCAATGGCTGAGCTTCTCCAGAAAAACGTACCGATACTCAGAGCTCTTCTCACCCATATGTTCTCACCCTGATGGACAGACTGGGGCTGTACTGGGACACTGTGCATGTGTGGATACATGTGGCAAAATATATATTAATCTAACCAATATAATCAATATGTCATGGGCGACTGACTGCATGTTATATCACATGTTGTATCACA
>NW_007609683.1:0-231 GCF_000523025.1 Cynoglossus semilaevis | reverse complement strand
CCGATCTTTAAAGTTACAGTTGCTTTCAGGAGCGTTAGAAATGCAACTGCGAACTTTTATCATTTTAGCGTCGACTTTTGTAAACTTGAGCTTGATGTTGCCAAACTGATTTCGTTCCAAATACATTTTTTAGGATTTTTTTCAGAATCTAACATAAATTTACACCGACTTTTTAATTTACGTTTGAGACCCCTACAGGCTTTACAGAGGTACTGCATGAGGGTTGTAATT
>NW_007609682.1:0-231 GCF_000523025.1 Cynoglossus semilaevis | reverse complement strand
TTTTTTTTTTAAATAAAATGCTTGACAACAAACACCTGGGGTTGTGCGAACTGCCACTAGGGGGTGCACAAAACAAGTATTATATTGTGGTAAATTTTAAAAATAAAATACTACACTTTTAGTATTTGAGTCTAAAAGATACTTCACTGTACGGTATGTTATACACTACAGGAATACCAATGAAGGACTATCCTATTCAAAAGTTTTACTTCATGTAATACACGTTGCTTA
>NW_007609681.1:0-231 GCF_000523025.1 Cynoglossus semilaevis | reverse complement strand
TGTACTTAGAAAAACAACTGGATGAAGAGAAAACCAGATATAACCAACTCTATCAACACTACAGGAACAACCAAAGGGTGTGGAAAGGCTCCCTCATGGTCATGGTTGTGGCATTTCTTTATTTGTTATATTATATTTTTCAACTTATATTTTATTATGCAAACCAATATGTCAGAAAAAGTGCCACAGAAGAAGACCTGTGACCAGTGAAGTGAACCGACCCTAACACAG
>NW_007609680.1:0-231 GCF_000523025.1 Cynoglossus semilaevis | reverse complement strand
GTAAAATAATTTAATAATTCACAAGCTGTCCATCAAAATAAACATTTTCTGGTTTGAGCTTCAGTTTGTAACCACTAGATGTCGTGCGTTGGCACTAATTTATGGCTCAGTAACTGGAGCCCCTGACAGTGGAGGCTGAAATATTAATTAATAAGATTTATAGACGTAGTTCTCAGAGACATAATTATAACTTGGTAAAAGAGTTTTATTTTCTGTAAAATGAATTTAACC
>NW_007609679.1:0-231 GCF_000523025.1 Cynoglossus semilaevis | reverse complement strand
GATGATGTGGCAGTGACTTAACAGTTACTTCTTGACACAAAGCAATGGACTATTTATGGAAATGCTGTTGTTGGAACAACCCTCTACGATTAAAGCAGATGTTTTTTCACTGGTGCCTCTGTTTCGACTGTATTGTTTATTTGATGCCGATTTAAACTCTATATTTAAAATCTGAAGGAGCCAAACTATTTAAACAGGTATGGTGGCTGCTGTAATTAAAAATTTAACATT
>NW_007609678.1:0-231 GCF_000523025.1 Cynoglossus semilaevis | reverse complement strand
AAAGCAAAGCAGCTGAGACCCCCCCCCAGCCCCCTTCCTCCAACCTCTTCTCTTCTATTAAATACTGCATGAGTTTGTGTTTACTAAACATGGACAGGAGTGGTTTTCATCTCAGACTCACAGACGTTGTTCAACATTAAGAACAGTCTAGGTTAAGACGTAGTGAGCTAAGGCAGACATGGCGAAGATCCAAATATAACTGCAAACTTTTGCTACAGGTCAAATCAAAGT
>NW_007609677.1:0-231 GCF_000523025.1 Cynoglossus semilaevis | reverse complement strand
CGGGTTCTTGTGTTTTTCCCCAGGAAACACTTTATATTTGATGTGGTACATTACCTATCTGCCAGTCCCACGACACCTTTAGCAGTTCCTTATGTTCCGTGATTGCCCTGTAACAGACAAGCTGCTGATAGGTAACATGCCGACAAAGAATGAAAGATATTTTGACAGGGTTTGACGTTGAGAGTATTTGAAACATTTATAACATTTCACATCTTCATTATTTTCACATTG
>NW_007609676.1:0-231 GCF_000523025.1 Cynoglossus semilaevis | reverse complement strand
CTGTGTTTTTGCCCATAGACAATTGATAAAGTTTCTCTTCTGTTTAAAATTAAAGCTATCTACTGTCCATCACCGAGTTGTAAAAAAAAAAACTCTGATCAACTCAAATGTATCACCGTTAAACTCTTGACAACGGCACAATGAAGCCTGTTTATTTAACCCACACATCTTTCAGAGTCGACGTTGAACTTCGTACGTGCTTCATGTAGTGTAGACGACACACACACACAC
>NW_007609675.1:0-231 GCF_000523025.1 Cynoglossus semilaevis | reverse complement strand
CACTCAAATCATTGAGTCTCTTCAGTAACACCACTGACTGTGGACTATGACTAGTGCTGAAGTCCTTAAATGGAACCACAATGGGAAAATTCAATGTGAGTCTTTGTAACGCACCCAGACTACCACAGGAGGCGCCATTTAGCATCCATTTCTTCCAAGGATCAAACCAAGGACCTTCTGTATATTATTATTATTATTATAATTGCAGGCGTGCTAACTGCTACACTATGG
>NW_007609674.1:0-231 GCF_000523025.1 Cynoglossus semilaevis | reverse complement strand
TGGCCCGCATGCCATATGTTTGACACCTGTAATAAATATACATGTCAGGAACTGGAGGGAGAAGTATTACTAAGGTGGTACAAAAAGGTTCAAGACTTTAGAAAGAGAAGTATTAAAAGAACAGCTGTCAAAGGAACAGTCGCTGATCTAATCTGGAATATTCTGGTTTAGGAGTGAGTAGAACCCTGAAGAGGACCCTGGAGAACCTCCCTTCTGCTGAACACAGATGTT
>NW_007609673.1:0-231 GCF_000523025.1 Cynoglossus semilaevis | reverse complement strand
TTTTTTTTGTGTCTATCTGACCTGCAGAAAAGGAAGTGAGCACCACCCTGTGGTGGAGCGGCTGTATTGCTCTGTAGTTGTCCTGCAGCATCTTCCCGTCGTCATCTTCAGCTCTGCTGGAGTGAAGCATCGTCTGAATCTTAATCAGCTGCAGCAGACAGACGAAGAGGAGACTGGTTACAGACGGTCACAGAGTCACAGACGAGGTCAGTCAGTGTCCATCACCAAACT
>NW_007609672.1:0-231 GCF_000523025.1 Cynoglossus semilaevis | reverse complement strand
AGCGATGCTGCATTCGCTTTAATGAGCTGTCGATGCTTTTAGGAGAAAGTAAACGTTAAAGTTCCCTTCCCATAAAGAGTTCTTTTGTGTACATGGGTCTTTATTTACGGTGGCTACCACATGGGATCTCCATGTTTTGGCTTGTGCTTGTCGCAACAAATAAGATGTTTATTCGTGATCATTAGATATGTGAAAAAAATGCATTAGTGTAATTTGAATTTTGTATTCACA
>NW_007609671.1:0-231 GCF_000523025.1 Cynoglossus semilaevis | reverse complement strand
CTGGGAAAGGATACAAAACCATCTCTAAAAGTCTGGATGTTCATCAATCGACAGTCAGAGAAGTTGTCTACAAATGGAGAGAGTTTGGCACTGTTGCTTCTCTCCCAAGGAGTGGCCGTCCACCAAAGATGACGCCAAGAGTTCAGCGCAGAATACTCAGAGAGGTAAAAAAGAACCCTAGAGTGTCTGCTAAAGACTTACAGAAATCACTGGCACAGTCCAATGTCTCTG
>NW_007609670.1:0-231 GCF_000523025.1 Cynoglossus semilaevis | reverse complement strand
TGAATACTGCCAGAGTAACGCAGTACTGTGCCAAACATAGTACTATTTCCGGGAGTTCAAAAATGTATAAAAAAAATTCTAAAAGCAATTGTTAAAAATGTTAGCTTTTGTCAACATTTCCTTAAATTATAATAAAGTTAGCCGTGAACCCAGACTTGTGGGGGTTTACGTGAGGGCAACCCCCCCAACGCCTAAACAACCAAGAACACACACACACTAACACACACACAC
>NW_007609669.1:0-231 GCF_000523025.1 Cynoglossus semilaevis | reverse complement strand
AGAAGAAGGAGAACAGATATACTAAGAGAAGAGGCAGATAATTCAAAGGGTTCCTAGATGTGATGGCGTCACATGTAGCTATGGAGACGGTGGAGGAAAAACATCTTTGTGTTTCACAGCATCACAAACCCTAACAACCGTAATGCAGTCTGAGACCAAAGCCGTGTCTTTTAAAGGTTGTTTTTTTCTTTTTCTGGTCACATTAAACTGCATCATCTCTTTTACTCTGGT
>NW_007609668.1:0-231 GCF_000523025.1 Cynoglossus semilaevis | reverse complement strand
ATCATTTCAACCATCTCTGCGGAGAATATCAAACACTATTTGTCCAAAACAGAAAGTAGTATTTAACAGTTTTCGCGATATGATGTGTATAAGCTGTACTTTATTTTACGTAAAATAAATACTATTTATATGAAGACGTTTTATATTGTTATTCTTTTATTATTATGACTATTATGATTATGATTGATATTAATTTTATTATTATGATCAAAGGTGGGACCAAGTCATTGC
>NW_007609667.1:0-231 GCF_000523025.1 Cynoglossus semilaevis | reverse complement strand
TCTGCATGTTTTGTTTCCCTCTGCACTCGCAGTAGTACTTAGGCATTACTTCTGACCCTTTCCAGCTGAAGAATATACCTGCTTATTCATTATTTATAGTAGGATAGCTTATTGACAGTTATTATAAATTATATAATAAATAAATCTTATAATTTAGTAGGCAAGTTATTTCTTGCTGTGTTTGGTTAACTGATGATTTTTTTGTTTTTTCTGCCCAGCTCAGGGAAAACC
>NW_007609666.1:0-231 GCF_000523025.1 Cynoglossus semilaevis | reverse complement strand
AAATAAACATTACTTTGGTAAAACTGACCGTTAGGAAGCGTTTTCTTTTCATTTTAATTTTTATAAATGGTCCACTGCTGTGCATCGTGGAGAACCGAACAAACCAACACAATGCTAAGTAAAAAAAAATTGCTTATTTACATACGTGTGTTTGTTTTCCCCGTCATATTCAAACACTGTTGTTAAATCCATGTTAAAAAACGGATGTTTCACTGCCTGAGGCTTTTTTTT
>NW_007609665.1:0-231 GCF_000523025.1 Cynoglossus semilaevis | reverse complement strand
TTGAATTATTTTAGAGCATTTCACGACTTTATATTAAAATTTTAAATATGTAGTTATTTATATATATATATTTAGCTAGTAGGACGGCTATTTAAACACTCGCTCTATATTCTTGTGACACATTGTTGCTAATTCTGGCCTAAAATTCAGTCATTTGTTTAGCTAACCTGTGTCTTTCTGACCTTAGATGTAGCTACTATTTCCGATCCAAATTTTTCAACACATATTATT
>NW_007609664.1:0-231 GCF_000523025.1 Cynoglossus semilaevis | reverse complement strand
TTTTTACATAATTATGAAAGGCGTCTGATTTTACAAACTACTAACTAATACTTTTTGTTTCATCACAATTTTTTGTTTTTAAATCAGAAACATTTAAAATTTTAAAATCGGAATTTTTTGAACATTAAAAGAAAATTTAAATGTTCTTTTTTTATTAATGGTATTTTCAAAGTTATCTCAGAGATGTATTCGTATTGATTTATATTAAATACAGGTCTGTACAGGTCTGTA
>NW_007609663.1:0-231 GCF_000523025.1 Cynoglossus semilaevis | reverse complement strand
GGAGAATTCTGTCTCCAGAACAGACAACCTGCTTCTCTGTCTCACCTAACGACTGAAATCTAATCCGATCAGACAGAGATAAATCAAAAATCTGACACAGCTTAATTAAATTTGATGGCTTCTGTAAATCCTCCAGATTCTGGATTTTTTGATTGTCTTGAAAACTGATCAAATGAGATGCAAGATATGATGGTACGACTGTAGGAGACGTGTCTTAACCTGAAGACAGTC
>NW_007609662.1:0-231 GCF_000523025.1 Cynoglossus semilaevis | reverse complement strand
CTGCAATGCCCTCTACTGGCAGTACCCTGATGCTGCAGTAGCTCGTCGAACTGTAAATGATCAGGGAAAAGAAAAGGTCACCTTGTGGGGTCGCCAGAAATTTCTGATGTTAAAACGGGGTCACAAGTAAAAAAACAAAAAGGAAGCAATGACTGAAATTAAACAAATAAAGTGGTTTTTAAAGTCTTAAAGTTTATGCGTTTCAGGGTCGTGGGGTGAGCTGGAGGCAAT
>NW_007609661.1:0-231 GCF_000523025.1 Cynoglossus semilaevis | reverse complement strand
CTCTCTAGTGTCCGCGCTGAAATGATTGTTTTGTCCAGCTCACTTCACATCCTCCTCATCTGGTGCAGTTTGATTGGTCTTGATGCTGTGTGTTTTTCTTAGATGTAGCCTTGCATTCCAATCAAGTTCTTGGAAACACTTTCAATTTTCCCTTGACCATGCCTTGATTTGACTGATTGGACGACAGTGCGATCAGTGCGCCGGGTTTTTCTGATTGCATTTGTGATTTTT
>NW_007609660.1:0-231 GCF_000523025.1 Cynoglossus semilaevis | reverse complement strand
TTAATTTTAAATAGATTCTGGAAGTTCACGGCACTGCTGATTTTATTTGATGTTTAATGGGTTTAATAATTTGGATTATTTAAAAAGTATAAATACAACATAAGTTATTTGAAGGGAAATTTGAACAGGAAGGCATGAAGGAAAATATCAGATTTACTATTTATCATGTGCAAAAACGACGCTTTGTGCTTCCAGAGTCAATGAGTAATTGTGAAGAAGAAGAACTTTTTT
>NW_007609659.1:0-231 GCF_000523025.1 Cynoglossus semilaevis | reverse complement strand
TGTGCTCGACTTAAACAGGGTTACAAAAGTCAACAAACCTAAACATTTTTTAATGTGTTTCAGCGTGGGAGGAGAAATAAAAACAACATCTTGTCTGCTGTCTGCAAATACATAAATGCATTTTTGACAGTAACTAAAGACAGATATTTCAAGGGCTTTTCTATTGAACACAAACTAAGATTGCACTGAATCAGATAATGATTACAGAATAGTTTGCAATTGACAAAAAAA
>NW_007609658.1:0-231 GCF_000523025.1 Cynoglossus semilaevis | reverse complement strand
TTTGTTTTATTTGTGCGTACTTTACCTTTAACTGGCTGAATTCTATTTGTCCTTGAGTCTTTGTTGAGGCCCTGGTTTTTCCAAACTGTGTGAGTCAGAATCTCTGTGACGTTCAGGCTGAGAGGCAGCAGTGTGCTCATACAACCACACAAAAAAACACACAACTTGACACTTTAAGCCGCACTTTTTAACCCTTTCTTGAATTACTGCGTCTTTAGCAAACACAACACA
>NW_007609657.1:0-231 GCF_000523025.1 Cynoglossus semilaevis | reverse complement strand
GGCTCCTGAACCACATGTGGCTCGTTAGCCTCTTTAACTATGCCTCCCTGTGTGAATGTGACTCACCACTGACAACGAGTCCGTCAGGCTCATGGACGACCGACAGCTTCAGCTGACCTATAAAAAACACAGGAGAAAAGGTTATCATTATATGTCACATGAAAAAATGGTCATAATTAGTAAAAAAAAAAAATCTTTGGATCCTTAATGGACAAACTGAAAATGGCATTG
>NW_007609656.1:0-231 GCF_000523025.1 Cynoglossus semilaevis | reverse complement strand
GATGGGTTAAATGCAGAGTTCAAATTTAATTGTGTGCAGTGTTGTGTCACAATTTTATATAGCTTTCTTATATAGTGTACTCCCTGTCATGATTCAAATCAGGCAACGGAGGTTTTCCTTTTTTGTTCAATCTTTCTTGTCTCAGTCAAGCAATACTATAGCGACAATCACTGGTCAGAAAGTATTCAGAGACATTTGAACAGGCTGGGATTTGCACTCCTTACATAGTCA
>NW_007609655.1:0-231 GCF_000523025.1 Cynoglossus semilaevis | reverse complement strand
ATTATTATTATTTTGAATAATAATAATCTATCTTTTAATGTAATCATTCAGATTCTTCTTATAATTTCTATTTAACTTTCGCATTTACAACAGAGGTAATATCAGAGGCAGATAAAATGTAACGAGATAAAAAACAATAATGTATGAACTGCATCTGTGTTCAGAGAAATACATATTATTTTGTCATTTTTATTTTTAATATATTTTTACATTTGAAAAACACTTTTAAAA
>NW_007609654.1:0-231 GCF_000523025.1 Cynoglossus semilaevis | reverse complement strand
GGAGGTGGAGGAGGTGGAGGAGGTGGGCGCAGGGCGTGTGCTCGCTGCACGTGTGTGTACGTGTGTGTGTGAGAGAGAGAACACTAATGATGAATTGACCACAACTGTGGACGTTTAAGGGTTAATGTGACTTTGTTCACCACAGTGTGTGACTCCCGACTCCTCCATTTTGTCCGGCCCTGCCGTCCTCCGTGGTAACACCGTGTCACCAAAAGGAAATCTAAAAAAAAA
>NW_007609653.1:0-231 GCF_000523025.1 Cynoglossus semilaevis | reverse complement strand
TTTTCTTATTTTCTCTTTCTCGGACAAGAGCAAGAAAAACAGATCAACCAGTGGCAATACACAGGAGATCCATAAGTAGATTTAGATCAGAGATCAACACAAAGTAGGAATTTAAGAAGGAAGTGGTCCTAAACAGCCAATACTCAAATCATGGATACTGGTGCGCCTGGTACTATGTAGGTATATATAAAGAAAAAATCAAGCCAATATCAAGAGCAACTCTTAACAGCA
>NW_007609652.1:0-231 GCF_000523025.1 Cynoglossus semilaevis | reverse complement strand
ATATTCACTGGACTGTTCCATTTGTATCAGAGTGGTAACATTAAAGCCTTTCAAAAGGTCTTTTCATATAAACAGTCAGAAGATGTGCAGTGACTGGCACATCTCAGCTTCAGGGCTGTCTTCGTGGGAGTAATTCCTAAAGTCAGACACCAATTACAGCAGTATTTTATCTCAATTACAGAGGTCAACTGTTTAGTTCTGGGTACACAAATTGTTTTGTTGTTTGTTTTT
>NW_007609651.1:0-231 GCF_000523025.1 Cynoglossus semilaevis | reverse complement strand
TTTGTTCTCATCAACACGGGGCTTTAATTCCACTTATAATGGGGCCGAAACATTTTTTAAGTAAATATTCAAAGGGAAACGTCAGTCATTCTTACATGTACGGAGGCAAGTCAAACATTTTAGGACTTTTTGTAAATCCTTGTTTATAAAAATAACAAAGCTATTTCTCAACATAAACATCATTTAAGCTTTAACAATATTCATGCTTTGAAGAATTCTGTCTTATGGCCA
>NW_007609650.1:0-231 GCF_000523025.1 Cynoglossus semilaevis | reverse complement strand
TTCTAGAACAGGAAAGTGGAAATGTCATGTGTTTTAAGGCAACTGTTCTCACTGAGTGGTCTGCAGACCACAAATGTTCCTCATGCAAAACAAAATTAATTTATAATTTCATTGATTATTATTGTTTTTCTTAAATAAAAAAAAGTTCACAAAAATGTACAATTGACTCATTATAAATCAAATACAATTTGAATCGGTTGTTTTGTGGCATTAGAACTTAAGCTGTTCCGC
>NW_007609649.1:0-232 GCF_000523025.1 Cynoglossus semilaevis | reverse complement strand
TATATATTTGAGGTCTGTTAAGGCCAGTATGTTTGTTTGATATCTCTCCAATCTTGGTCCCTGGTCTTTGTCTGCCTCCTAACTTGCTCCAAATATCATTACAAAGGCTGTGCAACACAAGTGATGTAAAAGTAACTCTGTTTTCCTCAGTTTATTTTGCTCCATCCTGTTCAAACCTCTGTCCATTTACAGATTGACCAATGTTGAGTTGGCAGAGGTCAGGATAAGCTGT
>NW_007609648.1:0-232 GCF_000523025.1 Cynoglossus semilaevis | reverse complement strand
TTTTTTTATTTCTTTTATTTATTTGTTATACATTTTTGCTAACTTTTGCTAACCTGTAGCTCTTTTTTTAAGGACCTCAATGAATTTTTGAGATGGTATGGTAGCCATATGTTTTTCACCTTTTTTTAGATTTTTATTGTTAAAAAAATTTCTGTTTTTTTCTAATTAGGTATGTCATTTTTTCATTTTCTTTTTCATATTTTCCAGTTTTGTTTTTGGTCACCTTTGAAGT
>NW_007609647.1:0-232 GCF_000523025.1 Cynoglossus semilaevis | reverse complement strand
GATAATAAATTAAATTCTTCCAACAGCGACACAGACCCCTCCCCATGTATCCCACCATGGTCTTTTACCCCAGGACAGAGCCCAGTGGTACAGACGGGGGAGCGGGGCCCGACTCCCCCCAGAAGCAGATGACATCACCGAGGCTGCGAGAGTGGTGGACCCACATGGGGGATTTCTGCCTCAGGTGCCTCATGTGTAGCCCTCATTGACACCGGCTCCACGGCAACACTGA
>NW_007609646.1:0-232 GCF_000523025.1 Cynoglossus semilaevis | reverse complement strand
TGACATTGGATGACATTTTCTAATTTTACATTATAGCTTTGTGATTGGCTAATTGTTGTTGATGTCCACCATTTGTTTGTTTGGCGTAGTATTTTAAGCTAACAGTTTTGCCTAGGCTAAATTTGTGTTTGGTGTCCTGCAGCTATGCTTTATAATTAAGGTTAACTTTGAGCTTTGCTGCCATATTTTTGCAGCAAATTGTATAAACATTTCAGTGATAATGTCGGTTAGG
>NW_007609645.1:0-232 GCF_000523025.1 Cynoglossus semilaevis | reverse complement strand
TTTTGCTTTTTCTTCAAGAGATACTTTTATTTATGTTTTAAACATAATTAAAAAAAATACTCAAAAAAGGGTTTCATAAAATTGAAAAGGTAAAGGTAGGTTTTTAGAAAAATCAGTGAATTTTGTGTTCTATATTTTTCCAATGAACAGGACAGACAAAGGTTTTCCTAGGATAGTGAAGGAATCACTGACTTTGACCAGTGGCTTCAAAAGAAGGGGCTGAGGGTATTGC
>NW_007609644.1:0-232 GCF_000523025.1 Cynoglossus semilaevis | reverse complement strand
CAAAGCTGAAGTACTAATACGTACTACGTCCACTGAATACTGAAAGAAAAAAGTAATCACACCTTGTAGCTGCCGGTACAAATCAAAGAGTGGTACAGTGTTCCCATTAAAACAAGGGTAAATCTGTGTCGTGGTGAAGGACCTGCTCTACTGGACCTCCAGGACGTTGTGCTTGCCTCCTGAAATGACCTTCAAAGCTAGTAACGTGTGTACAAACTGGACTGATGTCACT
>NW_007609643.1:0-232 GCF_000523025.1 Cynoglossus semilaevis | reverse complement strand
GCCTAAGTTGTGAGTTACTGTTACTGATAAATCTAGTGTTGACCAAATAACAACAAAGAGCAAAATTGTATTTAGAGAATTAGAATTGTAAATTAACCGCCATGCATATTGATGGGATTTGACCCCTGCATTTGACCCTATCTAATAAACATGAAGTGTAGACTCTATACTGTAGACTTTAATTTTAAGACACCTGTACTCTAAGCCAGGGGTGTCAAAGTCATTTTGGTTC
>NW_007609642.1:0-232 GCF_000523025.1 Cynoglossus semilaevis | reverse complement strand
TACATGTTAGCTAACCTTTACCTGCCCTATTATGTAGCTTTTTTGCTGCTATTTTGCAAATTTGCTTGATTTATTTATTTTTTTATATTTAACAAACTTGGGATCAAAC
Source organism: Cynoglossus semilaevis (assembly GCF_000523025.1). Lineage (NCBI taxonomy): Eukaryota > Metazoa > Chordata > Actinopteri > Pleuronectiformes > Cynoglossidae > Cynoglossus > Cynoglossus semilaevis. The sequence goes on along the minus strand of NW_007609642.1, from coordinate 123 downwards.
TCACTGAAGCTAAATTGACTAGCATGACTCCAAGACTTGGCCAACCGCTACTGTAGTTTTAGCTATATTTTTGATTAATCTTAAGACCCACTGTAGCTGTTGTGCAAAAGTATATTTTATAAA
>NW_007609641.1:0-232 GCF_000523025.1 Cynoglossus semilaevis | reverse complement strand
CCATCCATTTGTCATCCATCTATCCAGTTGTCATCCAACCTTCTGTCCATTTGTCGGCCATCCGTCCATCCATTCTTCTAACCATTGGTCATCCAACCGTCCATCCATCTAACCATTTGTCATCCAACCTTCCGTCCATCTATCCATTTGGCGTCAATCCATTCATCTATCCATTGGTCATCCAACTGTCCATCCATCTATCAATTTGTCATCCATCCATCTGTGCATCTAT
>NW_007609640.1:0-232 GCF_000523025.1 Cynoglossus semilaevis | reverse complement strand
CAGGGTTTATTTGTGTGTCTCTGAACCTTCTTGTAGAGTTCGTTCTTGTTCTGCGTCTGAATCTGACTTGAACATATATACAGGCAGCGAGAAGGTTGTTGCGTTGTGGTAGGAAGTTGAACTTATAAATTCTACTCCTCTCTTACATTGCCCTCAGTTTCCCTTCAAACGCTCACCTCTAAACTCCTAACCCTATCAGTTGTACTCACCACCCGTAAAAGATGGTTGTTGT
>NW_007609639.1:0-232 GCF_000523025.1 Cynoglossus semilaevis | reverse complement strand
AATAATACTGATAAATCTGGTGTTTTCCTGTTATACCACTTTCCTCAAATCTCAACTGTAGGGTCTTTAAAAGCCACTGCATTTCCAGAGAAGCCGTCCTGCTCGGACCACTGGACCTCAGTTCTTTGTGCTGTGTCCAGACAGATAACATCATCACCATTCATTACCCTGTTCTTTCCCACTTCCTCCTTGTACATTTAAACCTCTTTTCATCTCTCCTCTCCTCAATTTC
>NW_007609638.1:0-232 GCF_000523025.1 Cynoglossus semilaevis | reverse complement strand
GGGGGTGGCAGGGCTAACGTCTCATGCTACCTGTACGCGAGGTTTCATTTTCTCACTCCGTGACACCAACCCTTCACTGAGTGGCTGTAATTGACCTCCTCTGCTCTACAGATGGAGCTCCACGTTCAGTCTGACCTCATTGTCTGTTAACACACTGACTGGAGTGGACTTGTCTAGAGTTACAATGGAAGTGTCTGGTTCCCCGACACTAATGTATGAGGTTGTCTCTGTT
>NW_007609637.1:0-232 GCF_000523025.1 Cynoglossus semilaevis | reverse complement strand
AACTTACACTGTCAGCCATGGACACTGGTGAACCAACCTCTAAACAAAATGCTCTTCAGCAAAAATGTTTTTCTCCAAACGTTCCTTTTCTTATCAGATTCCTTACACTGAGGAGGTTTCCTCTGTGTTTATGAATCTGCATATTCTCAAAATGTGAGATCACACAGAGTAGCAAACACCAACTGCCTGCTTCTTATCTGTCGGAGTGAACTTGTTTCATAACTAGATAACT
>NW_007609636.1:0-232 GCF_000523025.1 Cynoglossus semilaevis | reverse complement strand
ATTTAATCAAGGTAATTTGTCAGTTTTAAATATCACCTAGTCCATATTTGGACAGCCCTAATGAATGTACGCATATACCACCACCACTAGCACTGATGTGGATAAACATAAGGGGCAATTCCCGCAGTGTACGCAAATTATTACTTATGTATTGACTGAGCAAGAGAATGAATATGTGGACTGATGGTAAACTTTTTTTTTTTTTTATATACAAAGGATTCCCTTCCTGACG
>NW_007609635.1:0-232 GCF_000523025.1 Cynoglossus semilaevis | reverse complement strand
AAAAAAAATGTACTCTGTCAGAAGAGAAGTTTAGATGTTCATCTTTACTGACAGAGAAATGAACATCTCACCAGGCGTGACCATAACTTTTTCAAGCAGAGAAAGGAAATGTGCAGGAGACTCTCCACAAGCAGAAGACAACCAAACTTTCTTTTCAGACTGACTGACTGAGACCTGACATAATGCCAGCTCCATGAGGGCTTAGATAGACAAGCCAGAAGGCTCTCTCTCT
>NW_007609634.1:0-232 GCF_000523025.1 Cynoglossus semilaevis | reverse complement strand
TAGACATGATACAGGTAAGGAGTGAGAATGTAGCATGTACCAGTTGGGCAGTCTATATGATGCAGTATTTTGTTCTGCCAGCGTATATGTGTCTAACTAGTGTAGATACTAGTCATAACAATACATTGGGTTAATGAGGTAGGGACCAGGAATATTAGGTTCATATTTTTCATTCTACGTATTGTTAATGTGTTTAGATTAGTTTAAAGTTCAATGCTATCAAATTTACACA
>NW_007609633.1:0-232 GCF_000523025.1 Cynoglossus semilaevis | reverse complement strand
CACACACACAAACACACACACACATACTCCAAACACTGCATGCTGCCTACACAGATGATTCCCCAAGTGATGAATCATGGCGTGGCACAGCACGCCGTTCGTTCAAAGTGCCGTTTTTCACCCTCTTTATAACTTCCATATGAGTGTTTGCTTGTCTATGTAGGCGCGGACCAGGATAGTAGTGGTGGGCGGCGTGGGCTGCGTGCTGTGTGTATGTGTATGTGTATGTGTA
>NW_007609632.1:0-232 GCF_000523025.1 Cynoglossus semilaevis | reverse complement strand
CCACAGGAGGCAGCAGTATACCAAATAAATTGTCTTTCTAGAATGGAACTTATTCCTTAAGCGCAATAAGACTCTCAGTCTCACCTTGTTCCAGGCTAGGTTGATGTTTCGTCCTTTACCTCGTCCACTACCCACAAACATACTATCAGACTCTGGCAGGTGAGGCCAGAAGGACATCTGCTCGTATCTGTGGATACTGAAGTAAAGAACACTGGGAAGGAGAAGGGAGGGG
>NW_007609631.1:0-232 GCF_000523025.1 Cynoglossus semilaevis | reverse complement strand
CCCCCCCCCCCAAACACACCCCCTCCAGCCAACAAAAATGTTTGATCAGCTTGGACCGGCTTGTTTTTACCAGACTGTGTTGGACATGGATGGACAGAACCATGTCAAGACTCTGTGGTCTGAATAACAGGTTTTGGTTTTAATAATATTGAGTTTGATTGATTGACTGGTCATCCCAACTGGAGCCAGGCGTCATTTTGATTTTGGTGACAATTATGGTATTTGTTGAAAA
>NW_007609630.1:0-232 GCF_000523025.1 Cynoglossus semilaevis | reverse complement strand
CAGCACCGGTCCCCACACTGGGGGTTGCGGACCCCTGACCTAGAGGTCACTGATGACCTGATGAGGACCAGATCATTCACTGTCACTTTGATCCAATCCTCTCAGTGAGAGATCAACAGTCAATCATAGATAGAAGCTGAGCATCAAATACAAACAAGCACCGTCTTTATACTCTCATTGGCTACTTTACTTTGAGGGAGTACTAAATATTTTTGAACATCCATCCATCCAT
>NW_007609629.1:0-232 GCF_000523025.1 Cynoglossus semilaevis | reverse complement strand
TCTCAACAATAACATTGAAGGTAACATGAGTTTATTTGGTAAATTACAGACTATTAGGCCATCCTGCAAGTTACCGTAATTTCCTGTATATAAGACGCACCACTAAATTTGGAAAGAAAAAAAAAATCGTACATATATAGGCTGCACTTCTCTAAGTGAACAGTGCCTGTAATACGGAAAGGTTACACGTTAGCTCTTTCCACCTTACGCACATATACGCACACAGCCATTC
>NW_007609628.1:0-232 GCF_000523025.1 Cynoglossus semilaevis | reverse complement strand
CAGACGTCACCCCTAGTGGTGGGAAAAATACGTTTTTGCAATGCAGCAAAAATGTCTTTTGAACAATCATGAATCCATTAGGAAAAAAAAAATCACGAATTTTTTAAAATTTAAATCTTCGCCCTCTTTTATCATCACATGAGTTGAACCAATCAGGTGGCGAGATGTCATAAAGACATAACATTCGTCTTCCGCGTGACGTACAATCGTAAACTAATTTGCTAATTAAACC
>NW_007609627.1:0-232 GCF_000523025.1 Cynoglossus semilaevis | reverse complement strand
TCAAATCTTTGTTCCACAGAGTCAGATGATAAATGTTGGACATCTCCCTCTGTCTGATGAAGTCAATATTGACTTAACAAGAGGACGTTATTTGTACCTAACGTTCGCCTCACCCCTGAATGATCATCTGCCATTTTTGAAACGTACAGTAAATACCCCCCCCCTCACCCACCACTGCCCCGTCTCCCCCTTGAACACCCTTTTCTTATTTCAATCTTTATTGTTATTTTAC
>NW_007609626.1:0-232 GCF_000523025.1 Cynoglossus semilaevis | reverse complement strand
TATTCACATATATGTGCTAACTATTATGTGAATTTGGTTAAAAAAATTGATGAAAAATATTGTCTTTTTTCCCCAATAATAATAATAATAATTGAACTAGATGATATTTTTCTTCTTCTATATATTCTTATTGTAACTCTAACTATAACATATAATATTACTAGGGTAACTTTTAGCTATTTTTTTTCTTTTGGCAAACTCTTAGTCATTTGAAAGCTAACAATTAGACATG
>NW_007609625.1:0-232 GCF_000523025.1 Cynoglossus semilaevis | reverse complement strand
TGACAAACCTGGAGCTGTTCAATCTGCAGGTACGTCCATTCTAGTTCGATCTGGCTGAAGCGTTTGTGCAGGCGGTACATGAGATTAGGTTCAGACACAGGATGAACGGTGAAAGCATTTTTAAACTCTGGACTGTCCTCCCGCTCTGGATCAGCATTTTTCCCCAGTTCAAAATATTGATAGGTCATCTCCTGAAAAAGAAAATGGAAAATTGAACTGTAACAAAACTGCT
>NW_007609624.1:0-232 GCF_000523025.1 Cynoglossus semilaevis | reverse complement strand
TTTCATGTTTACATCACCATCTGCCATAAATGCATTAGAGGCATATCCCAGGTTTGAACCTGAACAAAAGGTTAAGATAAAACAATTGTCAGAAAGACGTTTTAAATGAGGGAAAATGTAGATTACATGTGAAGGAATTCTTCTAAAAAAAACACTAGTGATTTCTTTTTCTTCCTGACATGACTATAAGCAGACCTAAGTTCACAAACTGAGCCAACTACGCCAAATTTTT
>NW_007609623.1:0-232 GCF_000523025.1 Cynoglossus semilaevis | reverse complement strand
CCCCCTTACCTTAGTTTGCTAACTATAGCGACACCTACTGTCAGCTCAGAGAACAGGCTTGTACATGCTGTATAAAGTCAACGTCACCTTGTCTCCGACACCAACAGCATGTAGAAATCATGGCGATGACCTCATAACAAGCCAACACTCCAGCACATGACCTTCCTAAAATAACTCCTCCCCCATGACACTTGGCGCTAATCAGCCAAATCAGATGCTCCTCCAAGTGTTT
>NW_007609622.1:0-232 GCF_000523025.1 Cynoglossus semilaevis | reverse complement strand
TTTTTTTTTTTTTGTTTTTTTTAAGAGACTGAGCTGGTAAAACAAAGGTTGAATTGCATTTAATGAAACCTATATGTTGGGAGTTTGAATTATTCCCAACCCATTCTATCTTCCATTGAGGGAAAACAACCGCGATAACCTCAGAGTTACAGATACGAAAAATTACAGACTTTGTGGCCATAAACCAGACTTTTTTTATTCGGTGAACTCAATGTGCAAAATATGTTTATGA
>NW_007609621.1:0-232 GCF_000523025.1 Cynoglossus semilaevis | reverse complement strand
AGCGCAGTGCAGGGTCCTGTGAAAAGTCTGGGAATCTTGGCCGCACTCTTCTTTGTTCTATTCAAATTCCGACAAGCCTGAAGTGTTTCATTTCAAAAATAAGTATCAGTGACATTCCGAGCAGCCATCAAAGAGAATGTGCAGGTTTCCTGTGATTTGTTCTACACAACCAGACTGAGGTGAGGATATTGATTTCAACCCTACACACACACTGTCAGCACTTATTACACTG
>NW_007609620.1:0-232 GCF_000523025.1 Cynoglossus semilaevis | reverse complement strand
AATCACTAAACCACAATCCTGCCCCTTTGTTAGGTTTAATGTTGCGTTATAGAGAGATAAAAAAAAAAAAAAATTAAAAAAAAAAACTTTTCTCTTTCAAAGAACAATGCTGACCTTGACTTATCACAGAGCGCGGCACTTCTGCTGAGTCGACAGAAGCGCTGCAGCGCGCAATGCATGTTATTGTTGTTGTGCTTATAGCCGCTGATAATAAAGCACACTATAAAAGTCC
>NW_007609619.1:0-232 GCF_000523025.1 Cynoglossus semilaevis | reverse complement strand
CCCGGCTCGACCAATGACGAGGCAGGAACTGGGGAGGAGATGAAATGAAATGAAAGGAAGTTTTGAAAGTTTGAGGTTGAGGAGAAAACAGAGTGAAATGTTGAAGTGGGAGAAAAATATATGACGCTTGTTAAGATCAGATCTATCTCCAGTAGGGGGTGCTCAGTCCCTAAAGGGGTCGTTAAGCTACTGCACAGAGGTCATTGTCATTAATTAAATGTCTATAAATTAG
>NW_007609618.1:0-232 GCF_000523025.1 Cynoglossus semilaevis | reverse complement strand
TCTTTGACACAACAGAAGACTGACGGGGGGGGGGAATGTTTTCCGACCTGCAGGAGGGTTTCTTTGGGCGTGGCCAGCAGATTGACAGCTGCTGAGAGCGTCTGGAAGTGTTTGGTAGACAGGTCACCCAGTCCGATGCTCTGGATCCAGTCCATCAGAAGATCCAGGTTGGCCCGGATCTGAACACCTCGGGACCAGTGGTAAAAGCCAGCAACAGATCCTAAGGAGTGAC
>NW_007609617.1:0-232 GCF_000523025.1 Cynoglossus semilaevis | reverse complement strand
ATATATATATATATATATATACCTGATGTCTGTAAATGTCAAATGTCATATCTTGTCTTGACATAAAACTCCAGCAGAAGAAGAGCGATCCCAGAATGGCCGGTATGGTAATCTGGGAACTTTCTGACACCTGTTGGAAGCAACAAGTACTGTAACCAGGAGAGTCACAAATTAAAGTAGAGGGGAGTAGTGGGAAGATAGACACTTCGGAAAAATGCGTGCGAAGAGGGGG
>NW_007609616.1:0-232 GCF_000523025.1 Cynoglossus semilaevis | reverse complement strand
CAGGAAGGAAGGAAGGGCAGTTGTTAGGTTGTTTGTAAGGGTGATGAGGAATTCCCAGATGATTGGGAGACTACAGCTGCAGTGATTAGGGAGACAGGTAGGAAGGTGCTAGGTATGTGCTCTGGGCAGAGAAAGGAGGACAAAGAGACCTAAATCAGTCCTCTGAAGACTGGCCCAATCATTTTACCACTAGGCCATAGTTATCTTAGAGCAGGGGTCTCAAACTCAATTT
>NW_007609615.1:0-232 GCF_000523025.1 Cynoglossus semilaevis | reverse complement strand
TTTCTAAAATGTACTTCCCTTTTGTCCACTTTAACTTTTGTGTTCATTTGTATCTGTGCCTGTTGAGAGGCAGAGTCAAAGTTAGCCTTTATTTGTCAAGATGTCTCTGACGTTGAGACGTTTTCAGTCTTTACTGCCGTTGTCAAACTTTGGGAAGTGATGCATTTATCCCTCGTGTGTTGAGTTTCTATGTAGATGACATCATGTTTACGTCCGGAATCTTGATAGTCGT
>NW_007609614.1:0-232 GCF_000523025.1 Cynoglossus semilaevis | reverse complement strand
TATTTATCTGCAATACCCACATTTGCCCACTAGATGGGGATAAATTTTAGCACCATATATTTTGCCCACGCATAGGCTAATCTATACTAAAATGTGATCTCTGGTAGTTTTACTGTATCGCAAAAGCCACCAAATGTAGAAGGCGTATATGTCAAACATAAGGCACGTGGGGAAAATCTGGCCCGCCACATCATTTTATGCGGTCCACCAGAGCATAACATGGTATGGTTGT
>NW_007609613.1:0-232 GCF_000523025.1 Cynoglossus semilaevis | reverse complement strand
GTGTCAAAGGGAAACCACACGTGGAGGTGATACTGTGGAGGGGTGAGGGAAAGGGGGAGGAAGGGGTGAGGGACCCTTTACGTCGTAGCTCAGTTTGACGTTTTGTGAGACGATGGTTTGTTTCTGATTGCCATAATTAACCATATACCATATGATCCGCATCTTCTCGCCTTCGCAGTAACACCAGTACCAGAACACGGTAACATGATACTTGCTGACTCAGCTGTGTACA
>NW_007609612.1:0-232 GCF_000523025.1 Cynoglossus semilaevis | reverse complement strand
CAGGACGTATTGTCCGTATTGTCTCTGACTGTTGTGTCTTTTCTGTCCAAACCAGGTCCGTCTGTCATCGGGGCAGTGAAGAAGGACTGGGCCTCTCCCAACAGCATCGCCCTCTCCTGGCAGCAGCCTGAACAAGCGGTGCCTCCCATCCTGGAGTACGAGATCAAGTACAATGAGAAGGTACAGATACTCCTAAGGATTAATTTGAAGAAAATATAATATGTATATATAT
>NW_007609611.1:0-232 GCF_000523025.1 Cynoglossus semilaevis | reverse complement strand
AGAACTCACCCTGAATCACTGTCAACTCGTGGCCCGTGGCCCACTTCTGGTGCATGAACCTCCCACATGTGGTCACGTTTGTGACGAAATGTCTATAAAAGTTTGAACTTAGAATACGTTTTTAAAAAATGATTTTCAACTTTTTTTTTTTCAATCAGTGAAATGCTTGAGTCATTTTAGCGTTTGAAAAATAAAGTTATAATCAGACTGAGAGAACGACGAGCAGCTATTT
>NW_007609610.1:0-232 GCF_000523025.1 Cynoglossus semilaevis | reverse complement strand
GGTTTTTTTTTTGGTTAGCCCATAATGAACAAACCGAATACGTTTGCACTGCAGTCGTAATTAAAGGCTAGCATGTTTATTACGTAGTTAAACAGCGATATGCACGTATCGGGCACATATTGCTGGTGTATAAATAGGGATGAATCCATAGAATTTTTTTCATGTCCGATATCGGTACTGTAACTTGGAGTATCTACCGATGTCGATATCAATCCGATACCTTATTTTCTCC
>NW_007609609.1:0-232 GCF_000523025.1 Cynoglossus semilaevis | reverse complement strand
AAAAAGTAAACACACATCTTGTCTTATTTGGTCAAATATAATTTACATATGTGCCAAAGCATAACTTAAGGTTTGCTCCCGTATCTGAATGTAAGCCAAATGTAAAATGGATGTTAGTCTTCAAAAGGTATAAAACATAGCAAAAAGGCTAACAGTTAATCAAACCATCTCAAACCTAGCAAAACATTTTGCTCAAACGTAGCTTAACTAAAGCATCCCTGAAAATAGATTT
>NW_007609608.1:0-232 GCF_000523025.1 Cynoglossus semilaevis | reverse complement strand
AATATTCCTGTGCATGTTAAAGATTCACCCTCCCACCCAGATTTCAAACGAAAGTTGATGTGCTTTATTCCAAAAGCTTTGATCGAGTTTACTACTGTGTACGGCACATGACATCTGTCTTGATATACATTAATTATAGATATCTCAACAACAAAAATGTTCTTGCTATACTGTCCTATTTTCACTATCCTCTTTTTGGGGGCTTTGAATAAGGTTTTTTATAACTTTATAA
>NW_007609607.1:0-232 GCF_000523025.1 Cynoglossus semilaevis | reverse complement strand
CACACACACACAGTCTTTGAGAATTAATTACTTGTCCTAACTCTTGCTAGTTGGGTTTAGTTTGTTTCACAGAATCAACTGTGACCAAGGATGGACGTTAATATTTCTCAAGTTACTTCAATATATTGCATTCAACACATGAATTCCTCAGCTTTTCTTAAGAGACAAAGAAATGCATGTGTATATTACAGGTGTCGACAGTCACCTTTCTTGCCCGATAGTAATACAGAGA
>NW_007609606.1:0-232 GCF_000523025.1 Cynoglossus semilaevis | reverse complement strand
AACTACTGTGTTTTTGTTTAAATTGTACTATAAATTATGGCTGTATTGTAGTTACACAGGTATTAGTTGAATCAATACAGAGAATGGAGTATTGATTAGCTTGACTGTTAAAGCATTGATTCATTTATCTTAACCAGAAGAGAGCCTTAAAGATCCCAAAGATGCATTGGTTATTGTTAGCATGATAACTCACTCATTCCTTATTATGGTTTTATTATTATTATTATTATTA
>NW_007609605.1:0-232 GCF_000523025.1 Cynoglossus semilaevis | reverse complement strand
GCGGCCCAAATATGTGCCAATCAGGAGCCTGGCCAGCCGTTCTCTGGACGCGGCTGAAAGGGAAATCTGTTGCCACGGTCTGAGAAGCCATTCAGGCCGACAGTGTGCGCTCACAGAGGGGGAAGAGAGAAAAAGACTTGCCGAGAAGAGACTTAACAGCACATAAAAATACACTTTGTTTAAGCCTTTGATTAATCCTTTTACCCTAAACAAGCAATGACTGCATCGCCTC
>NW_007609604.1:0-232 GCF_000523025.1 Cynoglossus semilaevis | reverse complement strand
AAATTGTGTACTTTTAATTTCTGGTACTCTTTACAGTTCTTTGTAGCAGATTTTGTCGTGTGCACATGGTTTCTGCTCCTGGTTCCTGGTACCAATTACTGCAGTGGAAATGTTGAGGATTAGCTTCTCCGTCAGCAGATAGAGCTTCAAATAATAATTAAATTAGTGATAACTGTTATTTTAATATCAAAGTTCTCAATTTCTTTGGGTTTTCTTCCATACATTTTTTTTT
>NW_007609603.1:0-232 GCF_000523025.1 Cynoglossus semilaevis | reverse complement strand
TTACGGCTCTGCGCCACAGACTGGCAACAACGACTGAATGGACGGTGGAATTATCAAATAATATACGGATTGAATCTGTTATAATTTCTCCAATGATTCATTGCGGTTAATGGGCTAATTATGGACAGCCCTATTTAAAACACTAATTTGAATTGATTTGAAACGGAATTTTCCAGAGCCATTCCTGTTTAGTGAAACGGTGAACGCATCACATCTGAGTGGCAGAAAAAAA
>NW_007609602.1:0-232 GCF_000523025.1 Cynoglossus semilaevis | reverse complement strand
ACACCCACACACAGTCGTCTCCAGCGAGCTGCGGGGAGTCGACTCAGCCTTTTCACTCTGAAAGGCCAACTGGTGCCAAGAGGATGTAAGGCCAGGCCAGGCCTGCCCTCTGGGTATTTCCAAATGGCTGAACCTTTGACCAGCATGTAAGAGACCTTCATGCTTTATGGAGGAGTCACTTCCACCCAGAGAGAAGACACTTCTATTCTTTGTCTTTCTCTCTCTCTCTCTC
>NW_007609601.1:0-232 GCF_000523025.1 Cynoglossus semilaevis | reverse complement strand
CACAGTACACAGTACACAGTACTCACATGGCGTGAGCTCCTGCTGGCCGTACGGTGGCAGTCGGTTCATGATGAAGTCTCTCTTCATGTGGGTGGAGCGGACCTCCAGACCTCCTCGCTCCAGTCGATCAGCCAGAGATCTGAGGCTGGAGACCAGACGTCTGCTGGAGTCGCCACCGTCACCTCCGCCCTGGACATGAACACATACGGAGGTCAGAGTGAGCGGCGGGGGG
>NW_007609600.1:0-232 GCF_000523025.1 Cynoglossus semilaevis | reverse complement strand
AGATACTGAAATTGGGGCTGACCCCCCAAACCCCCCAAAGGTTGCGGAGGTTACTGATCGTGATGTATGTGGATTTACCGGAAGCAGTGGAATTATGGGAGTTAGAGTCCTTAAAAGGACTGTTGTAGTACCTACAAAAGACTATCAGGACAAGATCCAGACTACAATGGTCCTTATGGTGATGCAAAGATTGTTGACACTCATATATGATTCCAATGTTGAAAATCTGTTT
>NW_007609599.1:0-232 GCF_000523025.1 Cynoglossus semilaevis | reverse complement strand
AGTCACCCTGTCTGGGAAAACAACAATGCCACATGCTTTTAAGCACAACAACCCAACTGCTTTAATCTGATTGGCTGTTGGAGGAAAGGGCAATTAGGATATATGGTGCGTTTTCAGTTGGCTGGAATTTCTAATTGTCCTATAAAATGTTGTAGGTAATTAAAAGGTGCAGTTTGTGAGGATTTTTTCATCGTAATGAATGGAAAAACAGAGCAAACCAATAAGAGTGGGT
>NW_007609598.1:0-232 GCF_000523025.1 Cynoglossus semilaevis | reverse complement strand
GGGGCAGCAGTCTCCATGACCGGGACTCGATTCCGCCCAGGAGGCGAACCCCGGGGCTGAACACCAACGACACAGACACTGCCTCCGGGCCAAAGCGCCTCCGACTTATTGCGTATGAAATAAATTCCCACATAAGTCGATGACCCCTGTAGGTACTCAATCAGTCTTACTGACCAATCACTGCTGTCCATAATTCATCTGTAAACATTCATATCCAGAGGACATGCAGTAC
>NW_007609597.1:0-232 GCF_000523025.1 Cynoglossus semilaevis | reverse complement strand
GGGGGGAGGGAGGGAGGTGAGGAGGGGAGGGGAGTAAAGAAAAACCTATTGGCTGTATGAGCAAACTTTAGATGGAACAAATGGGTTTTTATGAAGATCACAGTGAAGCGGATCAATAAGACTGATGATTCAAGGTGTCAATCCATACATGCAAACACACTCTAATTGATTTCTTTTTCCTATTGATTCCCACTCCTGCCTCAGTGGGTCTGGTTAAGACGGCTGATGGGGA
>NW_007609596.1:0-232 GCF_000523025.1 Cynoglossus semilaevis | reverse complement strand
TTTTTTTTCTCAAATGCAGTTACAACAAATTTGCATCTGAAATGTTGGTGTGGACCAGACTCTCTAAGACAAAGCCAGTGGTTTTCCCAAACCTTTTCTACAGCCCCCCCCCTCCCCCCTCATTCTGTAGCTGAGACCGTCTGGGAGCTCCTTGGTGGAAACACATTTACAGGTATTTATTCAAAACTCCTTCAAGTGTAATTCCTAAAATACAAACTGATATTCTGGGTGA
>NW_007609595.1:0-232 GCF_000523025.1 Cynoglossus semilaevis | reverse complement strand
ACACACACACACACACCCGCATACAAAGATACACATGTAAACATGTAAGCACCTCTGCTCAGCAATTGTTTTTTTAGGTTTTGCATTGAATTGTCTGTATGCAGAATCTAATCTTTAACCTTCACCTGAACTTGACACTAAGTAACACCTGTTAATGCCTGAACCTTATTTTAACCCATTAATCACACTCTCAGATTTGGGCTCTACCTGGTAAGGGGAAGGTTTGGATACT
>NW_007609594.1:0-232 GCF_000523025.1 Cynoglossus semilaevis | reverse complement strand
TTAAATTAAACAAATTCTCAACATCTCATAGACCTGCTCTGATGTTTGGTTAGGGGCGACCTGGACAGACAGGATTAGAAACGAGCAGATCCGAGGAACAGCTATGGTTTGGGTTTGAGTTTGAATCCAAAACACAACTAAAAACGAGGAGGATGTATCTTTGTGTCCTTATCTACTCATTTGTTTTGTCTGTCTAAATATGCAAAATGCCCACCTCGCTCTCCCCCCCCCC
>NW_007609593.1:0-232 GCF_000523025.1 Cynoglossus semilaevis | reverse complement strand
CCACGACAGTGCCCCGAACCAGAGGTTGGACATGAATTAAAGATAGATTTATATATTATATTTATATATAATCAAATATAGTCACGTAGTAACATTTGTTTCTCAGCATTATTTCTCCCCGGTGTGAAACAGCCTGTGGTCATGAGGGTTTTTGTTTCTTCCACCTACGAAACTTCTTCAGGTTTAAATGTTATTTATTAGTTTGTTTTTAACCTTAAACCTTTGAAGGAAC
>NW_007609592.1:0-232 GCF_000523025.1 Cynoglossus semilaevis | reverse complement strand
TCTTTTCAAACTCACACCTTTTGTTAAGTGACACGAAACCTACAGAATTCCATACGTTTTAACCTCAGCTATTTATGCCCTTCGTCTGACGGAATCTGACAGTTGACACACCGGCGTCAGAGCTCAGTCCTGAGGGAGGACAGCTGTCATCTGTGATCGATCCACCAGAGGGCTGCCCATCAAGAAGTGACATTCACAAAACAACAGAGTTTGAATGTGGTTCTTTTTTTTT
>NW_007609591.1:0-232 GCF_000523025.1 Cynoglossus semilaevis | reverse complement strand
ATCTGTGTGTCTGTGTCTGTGTCTGTGGATAACAGACGACGTGTCAACACATTTTCATCAGTGTGGGAAACACCGTCCCCGTCATGGGAGGGACTTTAATTATGCAGGAATTAAAGAGTAAAAATATTCATGTCCGATTCATCACTTCGACCTGTAGAAACGGTATTTCATTCAGGTTACGATCTGGTTTTTTTGGACTGAAACTAAAACAAACGTTGTACATCACTGAGAT
>NW_007609590.1:0-232 GCF_000523025.1 Cynoglossus semilaevis | reverse complement strand
ATCAACCAACCAAAGGTTAACACTGGTATAATCGAAATATAAAGATACATAATTCAGATTGCTATCAGCACCATACACAGCATCAATAATTATCTACTCACAATGTGTATCTACTTCTACTAACATCCACTGTTCAGGTTTTTTCATATTCATTGAGAGTGTACTGCTACACATGTTTGTATTTTTTGAGTAGTAGTAGTTTTTTACTAAGTAACAATTGTTGTTTCTGTCA
>NW_007609589.1:0-232 GCF_000523025.1 Cynoglossus semilaevis | reverse complement strand
CATCACGGAACAGTTAGAACAGGAGGCAGTAAAAATGATGGCATCTGAACCAGTCCAGTCCGACTCATTTTAATTCATTTTAGTTCAATTTATTTTAATTTCCTGTCTTGTGAAATTAAAGCACAATTTAATGAAATCTCATGGTTTTCCTGTTGCTCCACTAATTTAGATTTTAACAGCCATTGACAACTTTTAATGTGCAACATATTTGCCTCAAGATTTACATAAAAAA
>NW_007609588.1:0-232 GCF_000523025.1 Cynoglossus semilaevis | reverse complement strand
TAACGACTCTGGATCGTGACGCTAATGATGACAAAGACACGAGGGGAAATGTTGAAACGAGCCAGAGCAGTGACGCTGGACAAACAGTTTAGAACCAGATGACAGTCGTGACCCGGAGGTGTAATAATGAGCTCTGAAGGATGGTTGTTGACGTTGTGTTTTTAGAGGTTGGTGAAAAAGAAAGTCGTCTGTGTTTATTCCACACTCGCCTCTTGTTGTTTTCACATCAGTT
>NW_007609587.1:0-232 GCF_000523025.1 Cynoglossus semilaevis | reverse complement strand
GTGTTTTTTGTAAATGGATTAAAAAGCCAGTGAATGTGACGTGGATCGAAACCAAAACACTGACAGACAGATACAGTAGATGTGGCTGTTTATGACTTTTAATAAACAACAAGATCGATTCAATCCCTTTATTTTCTTTCACATAATTACAATCCATGCTCTTTTTGATCTGTGGGAACAAATACATCGTGTGTGATTGGTTTGTGCCCGTATTTACTGACGTAAACTGACA
>NW_007609586.1:0-232 GCF_000523025.1 Cynoglossus semilaevis | reverse complement strand
TATATATGTATGAGCTGAGTGTCTTCGACCTCACGTTTTATGACATGTACGATATTGTCCAGTGGTGAAACAGGAAACTATGCGTTTACATTCAGACAACAATATGAAGCGATGGTTAAACGGAGGCGTCATTGTTTCTTGGTGAATGGACTTCTGCCGTGTAATTAACGCTTGTGCGACAAAGGAAGTGTGGTTAGTTGTTTTGTTCAACGAGCTGCGTCGATGAAGTGAA
>NW_007609585.1:0-232 GCF_000523025.1 Cynoglossus semilaevis | reverse complement strand
GATTTTTTTTAGTGTCCAATTAGAGTCCGTGGTCCATTTGTGTACAGTACTAAATAAACTCTTAAACTCCAGTTACTTACGTAGCTTTGAAAAGAAATCGCGGAGTCGTATTTTTCGGATACCAACAATGTTTTGCGCCTGTTCTTCTTGGAGATATCTTATATTCTAACACCCAGTAGAATCCATGTCCTAGATTTAGCTTCTATAGCAGAGGTCCTCAACCCCTGGTCCG
>NW_007609584.1:0-232 GCF_000523025.1 Cynoglossus semilaevis | reverse complement strand
AAAAAAAATCTCACAGTCACAAAATGAAGCAAATTAAAAAATATATTTTGAACCCAGTTAATATATATTTAAATTCATCGAAGAACCTTTGGCTTCCGCTCAGGTTAAGTACGTCTTCATTTTTTCAGTAATTTCTTTATTTTCATCCCATTATGAAACACAATATGAAGACCAGTAAACACTTATTTATTTTAGCATTTTATTTTTTATGGTGATGGCAGTTTTTCTTTTT
>NW_007609583.1:0-232 GCF_000523025.1 Cynoglossus semilaevis | reverse complement strand
CCTGGTCTAGATTATATCTTGCGCATTAAATTCACATTGCCACCCTGCTCAACTTTACCTACTTTTGCAAAGTTTTGTTCTTCGTCTGTCTACACTGTAATTTAAATAATAATTTTTTGAGACATTTTTATCTGTCATGCTTTCTTCCTGAGATTTGATTTTTATCCATGTATGTAAAATAAGTCTCATTATATTATTTTCTGCAGGAATCTGTCGAGTCTTGCTAAATGCT
>NW_007609582.1:0-232 GCF_000523025.1 Cynoglossus semilaevis | reverse complement strand
TGAGATTTTTATTTTTACGCAATTTCATTGTAGGAAAACTGTCAGCGTCCTAAACACACAACGCTGTGACATTAGGTTAACGTCAGAAATGTTAGCAAAAATAAAATGAACCAACGTAGTTCATCAAAGTATTTGACTGTTTACTATTCAAATTTAAAACTCGATAATGTGCTGCGGAATATTGATACAGTACTGTGAAACGAAATATGGCAATATATCGGCGGGGGGGGGG
>NW_007609581.1:0-232 GCF_000523025.1 Cynoglossus semilaevis | reverse complement strand
GTGCTTCTGTTGACGCCGAGAAATCCATGTTGTCAAAGCTCAAGCACGGTGAGTTCAGTGGTTCTGTTAGTTTGACTCCGTTTGATGACGGAAATCAAAATTCAAACGGTGGTTTCTGGTGTTTCCTCAGAATGTGGAGCTGCTTTCACCAGCAAATTGGAAGGAATGTTCAAGGACATGGAGCTTTCTAAAGACATCATGGTTCAATTCAAACAGGTGAGAACATCAACAC
>NW_007609580.1:0-232 GCF_000523025.1 Cynoglossus semilaevis | reverse complement strand
GGTTTATTTGTCATTGCACACAATAAGGTGTGTCCTCCACTATTGGACCATTACCATAGTGGGTAGTTGGCAGCTCATGCTGGGCACCTGAGATGCATTGTGTGGGGATGGTGCCGTGTTTGGTGCACTTGGTGGCTGGTGGATTTAAACCTGCAGTTTTCTGGAACCACGACTGTTTCCTTAGCCACCAGAGAATGATTTCCCTCCTGGATTAACTGGTTATAGTAAATGA
>NW_007609579.1:0-232 GCF_000523025.1 Cynoglossus semilaevis | reverse complement strand
TTTTTACTCTGTTTCACATATTCATTAGTTTAAATTTTCAACAATAAAGCCGACCTTGGAGCCACTGACCTCTGGGGCTGTAAACCTCGAGCAATTTTGAACATGCTCTTAAAAACGAATAGCAAATCAGTAGTAAAAATCACATTAGGCAATGAAAAACCTCTACTGGATATTTACCCTTTAGCAGATCTATTTAAAAACACCGGCACAAGGAAATATGGAATCCATATTT
>NW_007609578.1:0-232 GCF_000523025.1 Cynoglossus semilaevis | reverse complement strand
ATCAGTGTCTGACAGCCTGTCTGAATTCAACACCTCAACTTATTTTTGTGTGCTTTCATTAATTGGATTTCTTTCCATTTTTTTTTTTATCACTACCTCAGTTTTTTCCTCCGTCTCTTCCTTTCCCCAATTTTCTATGTCTCCCTGCAGCATTTATTTCTCTCTCTCTGCCTCATTGTCTCTCTCCCTATCTTTGCATTTTTCTCTCTTGCTCTCTCCATGTGTCCCTGTC
>NW_007609577.1:0-232 GCF_000523025.1 Cynoglossus semilaevis | reverse complement strand
ATATCTATAAAACCTCAGAAAACAGAGTGTTGATGTGAAGAGAAGACATTTTCTCACCTGAGTCGGAGATTTAGATTTGGAGTCTTTCACCATCACTGTGGAGACAGAGAGAAACAAAGACAGTGAGACATCTTATTACCTCCTAATTATAGAAAGTAATACAATTTTTTAATGAAAACAACATGTACAAAATTAGAAAATTAATCAATAAATCATATAACAATATGATGTA
>NW_007609576.1:0-232 GCF_000523025.1 Cynoglossus semilaevis | reverse complement strand
ACGTCAGTCACTGCACTGGTACCAGCTAGCTTCTGTGGACATGTGTAGAGCCTGTAAATCGGTACTTGAGTTTGGACGGTTCTCCCAGAACTAATTCATTCATTCAATATTCAGGTGAAATATTTTCGTATAAAAACCACCAGTCACTGTTTAGGATGATTTAGGACCAACAGTGTAAGAAAAAAATTGATACTTTGAAATATCGCGATATTTCATTTCACTGAACTTCAGT
>NW_007609575.1:0-232 GCF_000523025.1 Cynoglossus semilaevis | reverse complement strand
TGTGTACTGGATTAAAGTACAGACGCAGCATGGGATTAAAGTCTTGGGAGGGACGTCTGGAGGAGATACCTGCTCTTTGATGGGTCACATAATAAAAGGAACATGATATAACCCTGTACACACACATACACACTGTCACAGACACACACACGCATACACATAACCCTTCATTAGCTTCGCCAGCTGAGCAACAACAGCAGCAACAGCAGTAGAGAGAACCCCCCTCCCCCCC
>NW_007609574.1:0-232 GCF_000523025.1 Cynoglossus semilaevis | reverse complement strand
GACAAGTTCTAATGAATCTTCTGTTTGTTGTTCTGCAGAGAACGCGTCCGTCACAGATCATCCCCTGCACGGTGTCTCAGCTCTGGTCGGCTTCACAGTCGGACGAGACCTTTAAAGTCGGAGAGGTCGAACTGGCCCAGGTGGGGGTTTTAACGGTGTTCAGTTGCAGTAGGTGTTTCAAAGGAAAACATGAGGGTCCTGGACCCAGACGGTGGACACCCAGTGTGGTTGA
>NW_007609573.1:0-232 GCF_000523025.1 Cynoglossus semilaevis | reverse complement strand
AAAACCAAAAACACACACACACACACAAGTGGAAACAAACACACCCCTGTTACAAGATTGTCCCAGAGTTACAGTGAAGTGTTACATTGAAGAAATGTTACAGTGAAGACCTGCTAAAGGTGTTACAGTGAAGAAGAGTTACAACGAGGACCTGATTAACTGTTACAGTGAAGAAGTGCTACAGTGAAGAATTCCGAAAGCAGTGCAGTGTTACAGTGAAGAAGTGTTACAC
>NW_007609572.1:0-232 GCF_000523025.1 Cynoglossus semilaevis | reverse complement strand
CCTCCCCTCTCCTGCCCCTTTCATCTCCACCCCCATTACATGACACAGAAGGCATTTTAATGGTTTTCAACCAGAGCACGCTGCAGGTTTCTTTTGAATTTGTGTCGACATGTTTAACCCTCCAACAAGCAAACAGTCCAAGGTAAAGAGTTCAGCCTCTCCGCTGAAGAGCCGCGAGGCCTTTTAAGTTTTTCAAGGAACCAGGGCTTGTGCTTTTCAACCTTGGGGTCAC
>NW_007609571.1:0-232 GCF_000523025.1 Cynoglossus semilaevis | reverse complement strand
AAATTCCTTTCAGTGTAGGTGTTGATCCTTTGTCTGCTTATGTTTTTCAGCGTAATTTGATCTATGTTAGTGTTTTAATTTTGCCCATTTTGAGCAGTTGTTACATTTAGTTACCGTGTAGCTTCATGTCTTCATGGTAAATTGTTATTCTTTTTATTTACTTGATCAGTTGTTTGTGCCGTTTTAGCTACTACTGTGTAAACTTGTTTGTAGGTCACCTTGGGTTACACTT
>NW_007609570.1:0-232 GCF_000523025.1 Cynoglossus semilaevis | reverse complement strand
CCCCCCCCGTCCCTCCTCCGTCCTACCTGGAGATGTCGCCCCAGTACCACTCGGCGTCCTGCAGAGCGATGCTGTTGTTGAAACTGCTGGCAGCTGCCGGAGTTGATGACTTCACTGGTTTGGGAGGCAACGCTGGATGACGGGAACGAAAAGAGGGAAGAAAAGAATGGATAAACAACGATAATATTTCTGTGGTCGTTAACTTATCGCTAACTCAATCAAAAAATGTTAT
>NW_007609569.1:0-232 GCF_000523025.1 Cynoglossus semilaevis | reverse complement strand
GCGTCAGACTCAGGAAGTCCGTCACTGAGCAGCAACGTCACAGTGAACGTGTTCATTCTGGATCAGAACGACAATCCTCCAGTCATTCTGTATCCACTCAGCTCTAATGGTTCTGCTGAAGGTGTGGAGGAGATTCCCCGCAATGTGGACGCAGGACACTTGGTGACTAAAGTCAGAGCCTATGATCCTGATATAGGATATAACGGCTGGTTACTGTTTTCACTGCAGGAAG
>NW_007609568.1:0-232 GCF_000523025.1 Cynoglossus semilaevis | reverse complement strand
TAGCTATCCTTAGCCATTTTCAACCACCATACACGTTATGTTTGGACTAATTTTTAGTTAACGTTTACATAGGAACATGTTTTCTGGCTAACATTTGTTAAAATTGTATTTATAAGATTGTTTGGTAATTATTTAACCAATCTAGTTTTAGATTAATTTTTGATCACTTCTGGTTTATAATAGTCAAAAGTATATTTTATTTCAGTCAATTTTTTCTTTACCCTTTTTTTTT
>NW_007609567.1:0-232 GCF_000523025.1 Cynoglossus semilaevis | reverse complement strand
TATTTTTAATTATCTTGAGGCAGATTTGTCAATGTATTTCTTTTATTATTTTTAGCTTTTTGTCAGCTGGCTTTTATCTGTTTACTTTAAACCAACTTGAAAACATGTCTCAGTTCTTTTTAGTGACTAATAAATTAATGTTGCAGAGTTAACTTGGCCTTTGGGTAAAGAAATTGTGTGAGTTACCAAGGCTAGGCTGTAAATGTTGCACTCAGCTGTACATAAAAAAAAA
>NW_007609566.1:0-232 GCF_000523025.1 Cynoglossus semilaevis | reverse complement strand
TTATTATTATTTTTATTATTATTTATTTATTTAAATGTATTGTAATGTAATGTAATGACAAAAACTACATAACAAAGGGCCCTCTCAAAAACAGATCACTGTTTTTCAAACTATGGTACGTGGACCCCGTAGGTTAGTTGAGCCCCCTCTAGTGGTAAGCTAGAGTTGCTATAGGGATATGGTGAGTTGTTAAATACAGCTACAGGGTATTTACATACATGACATACTGTAC
>NW_007609565.1:0-232 GCF_000523025.1 Cynoglossus semilaevis | reverse complement strand
GAGAGAGATGTAGGTGAAGGGAAAAAAGGGAAAATGCCCTGCTTTCAACTCCCCTACAGCTCAAATGAAATGCTAACAGTTGAGGGAAGCAATAGATCAAAACGCATGAAGGCAGAGTTGGTAAATTGTAGTCTTTGTGGTAGCTGTGCTATCCAGCATCCCAGCCCTGTGTGAGCACAGAGAGCAAGGCCTTCTTATGTGGAATAATCAGTTTGGCAAGAAATCTAACAGC
>NW_007609564.1:0-232 GCF_000523025.1 Cynoglossus semilaevis | reverse complement strand
AGCTTGTGCCGTTATAACCATCGGTGTTTTGCCTTGTTGTCGTGTTTGTTTTGTCATGTGACCTGATTCGTGTGGATCTCTGAGCCCAGAGGCGGTGACTGTCAGGCTCGGATTCTACTGTTATATTATGAGATTGTGTGAAATTTACTTCGATTTGAGACAGAGAGTAAATACGTTGAACTTGAAGAAAAAAAAAGATGAAACATGTAAACAAACGTCTGAATGATGACGA
>NW_007609563.1:0-232 GCF_000523025.1 Cynoglossus semilaevis | reverse complement strand
TCCTCTGCAACACAACATTGTCTCATCTAATAATGTAGGATTGTCATATTTAAACTAGAACAATGTGGCCCACATCAAACTTAATAGAGAACTTCATTAGTGTGTACCATGGTCAGATCAATGTGGCCCACATTCCATGAGGCAGATGTGGGTAATTTTGTCTTGATGAACTCTCATATAACATGATGTGAATGTGGCCCACTTTTAATATAGCGGTAGGCCAGATAACTAT
>NW_007609562.1:0-232 GCF_000523025.1 Cynoglossus semilaevis | reverse complement strand
GAGTTTCCACTTACTGTTATAATGTAATGTAATGTACAGTTATATTGCAACATAGGAATGGAACTCAAGCGCAAGTTGAAGGCCCCCCTGTATAAGGATGCCATAAAAACACACATTTGGTAATTCTGATTGAATTTCAACAGCTGTGTGAGTTTGAATGAGAGTTAGAGTGATTAAGAAACTGTGACAGATGGAGAGAAAGAGAGAGGGAAAATAAGTCAGTGGAGAGAGG
>NW_007609561.1:0-232 GCF_000523025.1 Cynoglossus semilaevis | reverse complement strand
GAGAGAGAGAGAGAGAGAGAGATATTCCGGAGCTTTCTTTCAGATGCCAGCAGATTTAACTGGAGGACATTTATAGTCACTAGATCTCATACATATTAGAACATGTCTAATGTGTTTAATTAGCCTGCTGCTTTATAATGCAGACAGTAAAGAAATACCTTGTTCTAGGGAGGTACTTTAAAAGGCCATTTTATTAAAGACACATTCTTCACCGTGGAAGTAAAAAGGTTAT
>NW_007609560.1:0-232 GCF_000523025.1 Cynoglossus semilaevis | reverse complement strand
GTGTGACGTCATCGTCAGGTATGACAGCAGCATCCACCCGTGGCTCATTATTTTACTAATTCACTGAATTCACTCCGTTCCCAAAACCAAGTCCTTTTCAGGGTCACGGAGCAGGGGGCTGGATCCAATCCCAGCAGTCTTTGCGAGAGGGCGGTGTGGACCACGGACAGGTCACCAGTTCATGACTGTGCCAAAAATAACCACTAACACACACACATACCCCCCCCCCCCC
>NW_007609559.1:0-232 GCF_000523025.1 Cynoglossus semilaevis | reverse complement strand
AAAAAAAAAACAGATGAGGAAATGACAACAAAAACATTAAAAAAGAAGTTATGATAAAAATAAAAAAAGTCACTCACGTTTGTCCATGGCTTGGTTTGGTTCTGATTCTGACGTTTTCTTCAGTTCACTTCAGCTCTCTGAGTCTACTCTAATGTCATTTGTACATGTGTTTTATAGCAACAAAACCCGATGAGTAAATTCATCAAAAGAAACATGAAACGAACAAACAACC
>NW_007609558.1:0-232 GCF_000523025.1 Cynoglossus semilaevis | reverse complement strand
AAAGTGATAAAATTATATAATACACTGCCAATACATACAATACATACATTTGGTCAGAACCTGTTGTTTACTATTCTGTACTTGTCTGCTGCCCCCTGGTGTTTCCTTTTATAAATCCCGTGATTAAACAGTTGTCGAAGTAAATTAAATTTACTTCATTTCCATTTTGGTTTATAAAACTTTTCACCATAATTTTCTCTTGGACACATTGGTCACTCAAGCATCCAATCTT
>NW_007609557.1:0-232 GCF_000523025.1 Cynoglossus semilaevis | reverse complement strand
AATTGAGCAATTATATGATGCACAAATTAATTTATCACCTAATGACTTATTACACTATCACCACTAAGGCAGTAAAAGTGTGTGATTGAAAATAAGACGTTGCCAGTGAGGATTTGTTCAACAAAATAAACATGAAAAAGCAAAGAACCAAAGCACGAGCCCAGAATAGTGAACTAATCTGTAACGTTTACGACTGCTGCCTGTGGACATTGGTTTAACACAGTGTGTTAAG
>NW_007609556.1:0-232 GCF_000523025.1 Cynoglossus semilaevis | reverse complement strand
CTAACTGGACGCTCCCTGATTCCTCCCTCAGCAGAGTATCTTGGTCACCGAAGAGTTCCACATCATTAAGTTTGCGACGTGTCTTCAGTTCGATGGACTGACGTTCAACATCGAGGTCAGTAACGTCACCAAGTTCTTTCAGAGTCAGAGAGAAAAAAAACGGTCTGCGGGTCACTCATGGATCAGCTCTCTCGTTTGTACAGGTCAGCTCGCTGCCCCTGGTGGTCGTCTC
>NW_007609555.1:0-232 GCF_000523025.1 Cynoglossus semilaevis | reverse complement strand
TTTCAAATATTAGAACTTTATTTTTTATAGTAAAATACTGAAATACATACTTTTTTTTTTACCATAAACGAAGAAAGTGTTTTACTGTTATTTTATGGCACTTTTTCGGCAACCGTGTCTGCCAGTACTTTACCGTAAACATAGCAGATATTTTTGTGTGTATAAATGTATACACACAAAAAACAGCAGTCTGTGATAGGGTGCTAGTGAGTCTGTGTGTATGTGACGGAGT
>NW_007609554.1:0-232 GCF_000523025.1 Cynoglossus semilaevis | reverse complement strand
AACCAGTGTCGCTGAAATATCCTCCAAAGTCACACACACAGGTCTGTCAGCCGAATCTGACGGAGCACGGAGACACGTTTGAAAATGAGGTGGAAGTGGAGAGCTACTCTAATACACACTTCTGTAGGTCTACGAGAGTTAAAAAAGTTCTGCAATCAGTCCATTAGCATCTAGTTCTTCTTCCCCTTTAATGACACACTGACTGCTCTCTCTCTCTCTCTGTGTCTTTATC
>NW_007609553.1:0-232 GCF_000523025.1 Cynoglossus semilaevis | reverse complement strand
AACTTTAGTGTCTGGTCAAATGATTGGATAAACTGATTTCGATGTCATAGACATGAGCTTTGGAAGCCAACCTACGTCAGGAGGCTAATAATTCAATCAATAATAAATATAAACTTTGCTTTTAAACACAGGGTCACAGTCACCTTTGAGGTGAACATCGACAGAACTTCCTTCCTCCATTACCCTCTGCTTCCTCCTCCTCCACCAGCATCCTTCACCCCCCCCTCCTTGT
>NW_007609552.1:0-232 GCF_000523025.1 Cynoglossus semilaevis | reverse complement strand
TTTTTAGCTAAGGCTAACAGTGTATTACTGATGACAAAGATAAAGAGGAGATACAGTAATAGGCAAACATTTACCTGTTCCAGTAGCTCCAGAACTGCTCATTCAGATATGTGCGATGGCTGTGGTCGTCCCCAAATGAAGCTTTGCTCTCGATCCAGTGTACGATATGTCCCTCCACAGCTTCTCACGGACGAAAACAGACATTAGCTCGCAAGCAATTCCAGCAGTTTTT
>NW_007609551.1:0-232 GCF_000523025.1 Cynoglossus semilaevis | reverse complement strand
TTTTTTTTTCTTCTCCATTCTACCGCTCCACACATGAGATATTTCCCATTACGGACTGTGTAACAGAACAAACAGGATATGGAATGACTCCGCTCTGATGGGTTTTAAGATTATCTTTTCCCAGTCTCAATTATCCAAACCAGGCTCTGCCTCTTAGGAACATTAGAGCTGGAGGAGGCACGAGAGGGAAGAGCTCATTCATACTCAACCACAGTAAAGGGAGGGCTTAAAA
>NW_007609550.1:0-232 GCF_000523025.1 Cynoglossus semilaevis | reverse complement strand
GTGCCGTTCTGCTGGTCAGCCAGGCCCCTCGCTCTGACACCGGCTCACACATTTAGAGCCTCATCCTCATCCTCCTCGCAGTCTTGAGGAGCACTGATGCCAATCTCACAGCCCTTTTGGTCCAGTGAACACTTAGCCAGTATATTGGGACTTTCAGTATTAACAGCAAATATTTGGGCCAGGATTTCAGTTTTCTTTGCCTTTTATTCGGAGCAGTCTGACAAAAAAAAAA
>NW_007609549.1:0-232 GCF_000523025.1 Cynoglossus semilaevis | reverse complement strand
GAGTCGCACTGTAGCCATGTTCCAGTAAACAAATTAGCATACACAATTACTTGGTGATGTGTAAACTCAACCATCCACAAGGCCGTTAAACAGAGAGGAGATATTAGCATGTTCAGCCGTACGGTGCGTCTTAAGGTGTTTTTTAAACCGCTCTAATCCTAACAGAAGAAAACGTACAGCAAATCTTGTTCCTGTTTCCATTCCTGACGTTAAAATACCTCCAAACTGCTGA
>NW_007609548.1:0-232 GCF_000523025.1 Cynoglossus semilaevis | reverse complement strand
GTTACTTACTCTTGCATTTTCCTTGGTACTGCACATCAAGGTCGGGCTGACCTTTACATTTAGCCTTCAGCAATGCGCATTCGTCGTTGTAGGTCTTCCCGTCTGAGCCGCAGACCGGTCCTTTCCAGGTGATGTTGGAACAGTCTGGTGCGCACACACAGCGCGGCTTACTCCGTCTGTTTATCTTGCACCTCTTCCCGGGTCCACAGTCAACATTATCGCACGTTTCTAA
>NW_007609547.1:0-232 GCF_000523025.1 Cynoglossus semilaevis | reverse complement strand
GGTTTGAATCCTGGCCCAGTCTGTGGTGTGTTGTTCTGGTCCGCAGCTTAAATGGTTTCGAGAGAATTCGTTTCTTGTGTCTTTTTTTAAGGACAGTGACAAATGAAGTTGCTCGTTTTCCTTGTTTTTCAAGCCTTTAGCATGTGTGTAGCACTTTGCTCAGCTGAGGCCAAAGTTAAATTTGCAGTGTAAATAACCCCTGCACTGACATGAGTGGATGTTTGTTTAAAGG
>NW_007609546.1:0-232 GCF_000523025.1 Cynoglossus semilaevis | reverse complement strand
CGTGTACGTTTTAGGGAAGCCGGCCACCATGAGCTGGCTGACTGACTGGTGGAGATTCAGTATGAACTGACAGATCGACTGGCTTTTTATCTGTGTGGGAGGAAACCAGGTATGACGTGACGTTTGTGAAACATAATGGAGCTCTTTATCTATTTAAAATACTGAACATTGTATTTAAATTGTATTTACATTAACTGATTTTATTTCAGACCATAAAAATGGCCAGCACTTC
>NW_007609545.1:0-232 GCF_000523025.1 Cynoglossus semilaevis | reverse complement strand
AGTGGGGAGGAGAAGCTAGGTCTGAAGCGGTTGTTTGTCTGAGTGTGTTGATGTTGTTAGATTCATTGTTTCCTGTTTTGGTCAGACACTGGGTTTGTGTTGGCGTTGGGGTTGTTATTCTGGCTGCAGCACACTCCACTCATCCGCTCTGCTCTCTCTGCTTCTCATTACAATGAATAAACACAGGGCAAGTATTGGAACGGACAACTTCTAAAGAAACCAGTGTGTGTGT
>NW_007609544.1:0-232 GCF_000523025.1 Cynoglossus semilaevis | reverse complement strand
CATTTAATAGGTGTATTGGTGCACAGTGGTGTTGTCACCGCTTGGTAGTAACTCTTTATGACTAAATGTTCTCTGTATCTGGGTGCTGTATCTAAAGTACTACACCAACATACTGATCCAAACATGTAACAACAATGGAGCTTTGAATCGCAATCTGAAATCAGCCAAGTGTTGAAGCAGTCCAAATAATAATGTCCACATGAGTTTTTTTTTAACTTACTTAATACTTGTA
>NW_007609543.1:0-232 GCF_000523025.1 Cynoglossus semilaevis | reverse complement strand
ATCAACGATAGTTCTGTTCTTTCCGTAGTCCACCCACAGTTTTGGAAGCTCTAAGCAGCTTCCCATTGTTGAATAAAATCATTGTTATATTTCTACTTAGTTCTAAAGACCTGTAGCTTTTTCACTGCTTGGTGTAAGAGCTGTGAGGAAGAGAGAAGAGGAGGTAGTAGAACAGACTCTAAAATCGTCTCTCCTCTCTCCAGCATGGGCTGTCAAAAGGGGGGTGACAGGC
>NW_007609542.1:0-232 GCF_000523025.1 Cynoglossus semilaevis | reverse complement strand
TTAATCCTCAAATCAGTCTACTATATTTTATACAGCAGTAGTCTGCTAGAGATTACCAAACACCCTAGTGTGCTGAGACGAAAATGATCAATTTTCTATTATTTTACAAATGATCGGTTTGAAAACTATAATTTATTTATTGCAACTAATTTGTTGGCATTCACATGTGGATCAATTAAATACTAATTAAATTCAACCAGAGTTTAACCTCCTCCAGTTTTCTAAAAATGAA
>NW_007609541.1:0-232 GCF_000523025.1 Cynoglossus semilaevis | reverse complement strand
AATTATTTCTAGCTACAATAGATGTAATGGATGTAACTACCACGTTCAGAGCAACGGAGGCAGAGGTGAGGGCGGATGACGCCTCCTGTTCAGCGGCGTCAACTTGCTGTGAGACGTCACCTCCGAGCTGGACCAATTGACTGCCATTTCGAGACAAGTTAAAAACCGCAGACAGAGAGCTAGGGAGAGCAGTAGACAAGGGTAGAAAAGGTTGACATTAGAAAGAGACGCA
>NW_007609540.1:0-232 GCF_000523025.1 Cynoglossus semilaevis | reverse complement strand
TTTCTGTTACAGTCGTCAAAGCACGTTCTTTCTATCAAAGAAAAACTTTTAAGAGACTAAACTAAAATAATAATAATAATGTTAATGTTAATGTCAGTGGTCAAGTGCAGGGGGCGCGCTGAAACGAGGAACGTTCGTATAACGGAAATAGAAATACGTTGAACGCTCCTTATTTCCGGTTATGGATCCAGCGCTTGAGACACGCGTGTTAGCCGTTTGTGCTTCCAGCGGG
>NW_007609539.1:0-232 GCF_000523025.1 Cynoglossus semilaevis | reverse complement strand
AAACTTCAGGAAAACACGGACACACTCGCACGTTTCCATTTATTACTCTTTAAAAAGGTCACCATTTTCTCTGGCTCCGCGCCCTGCGCTATTGATAATTTTATGCATAAACAAATGGAGAATTTGTGCCACATAAATATGTATTAGCAATTAATAATGGTGGTGCGCATGTGAAGGGACGCCAGGTGCATGCTGAGTGGAGTGGAGCTGGACGGCTGCTGGTGGAGGCTGG
>NW_007609538.1:0-232 GCF_000523025.1 Cynoglossus semilaevis | reverse complement strand
GTCCACAGTCACCTCTGGTCCACAGTCTAACCTGATCGTGTTTTTCAGGGCGGTTTCCCTTTCAGCACCCGTGACTGCGGCTGGATTGTGGCCGACTGCACGGCTGAAGGTCTGAAGTCCGTGATGCTGCTGCAGGAGTCGTGTCCGTCCATCATCTCGCGGCCCATCCCACCTGAACGACTGTACGACGCTGTCAATGTGGTGAGAAGGAGTTCCCCCGTTTCTCAACGTG
>NW_007609537.1:0-232 GCF_000523025.1 Cynoglossus semilaevis | reverse complement strand
TGATGCTTGACTTTGGCAAGCAGAGGAAAACTTCACTTAATCTCCAAGACGTGACTCAGCATCTACTCATTTTGAGAGACTTGATCAGAGGTGAGTGTGTCGCAGTCAGGCTGCATCTGCAGTGAAACTTGTGATCACATCTCATCACACTTTGTTCACAAAAACCACAGGATGTTGTTTTTTACAAGTCTGCCCGTTGGGAGCTGGGTGTGTGTGTGTTCGTGTGTGTGTG
>NW_007609536.1:0-232 GCF_000523025.1 Cynoglossus semilaevis | reverse complement strand
CTTCCTATCACAGCACATCCGCTCTTTGTTGACGACCTCTGACTAACAACAGTCCAGTTTACGCCAGGTTTACACCATGTTGGTAAACTATTGATCATGTACTGTAACGCAAGCTAGGTGGAGGTTATTTACTTGTGCCTTCAGGTTTAAATGCCGTCTACGGAGGGCCTTTATTGCGCGTTGCCCTCAGATCTGTTTAGAGTGTGATCAATTTGCGTAACAGAGAAAAAAA
>NW_007609535.1:0-232 GCF_000523025.1 Cynoglossus semilaevis | reverse complement strand
AAAAAAGTGTAAAAAAGGAATGCATTTTACTTACCAAAACTGAATATTTATACACAAAAAACATCCTCCTCTCCTTCCATAAGAGTTCAATTAGTCTATTGTACTAATTATCTATATTAATATCTATATCTATATTTAATTATCTATATTAATTATATTAATTATCTATACATTCCCAAATGAAAGATTGATAAATTATATTTTTATCTTCAAAACAACAAAATAACAGAGA
>NW_007609534.1:0-232 GCF_000523025.1 Cynoglossus semilaevis | reverse complement strand
TTTTTTTCTTTCTTTTCCTACCAACCTTTATCTTTGTTGTCTAACACTTTAGCTCCTGCTTATTTCTCTTTTATATTTCTGATTATCTCACTTACAAAAAGAACATCCTAAAACAACATGCTGTATGTTGTATCTGCCTTGGGATTTGTGTGAAGCAGTTTACAGTGACCGATGTTTCAACTTTTGTGAGTCTCTGTGAGGAGAAAGTTGTGTGAGTTTTTGATCAACTGTG
>NW_007609533.1:0-232 GCF_000523025.1 Cynoglossus semilaevis | reverse complement strand
TGCATTTACATCTAACATCCCTATGATGGAAATTATACATTTTATACAAACAGTTTCATACCTTAACAAGTCAAGAATCAATCAATCTAGAATGATATAGCCACAACTATTGTATAAATAAAAACAAGAAGAATCAATTTCCGGAATCAATTTCCGGAATTTTAAGTCCTTCCAAATTATAAAGCAGTCCAAAGCTATAGAACGTTTTACGCTATATATATATATATATATA
>NW_007609532.1:0-232 GCF_000523025.1 Cynoglossus semilaevis | reverse complement strand
AAACAAAGAAGTATGTGAATACAGGAGAAGGAAACAACAAAACTTCCCAACGACACAGGTATTGCCTACTGTAGGAAATGACCGCCGTCATTGTTTCTCATATGCTGATATCGACCAAACACTTTTCCGATATCAACAGATACCATTGTAGCTGATACCATTGTAGCGATGTTGTTGGATGTTGGAGAGTTCCTGTGAACAGAGTATGTACAGAAAACAACCAGAATCATCA
>NW_007609531.1:0-232 GCF_000523025.1 Cynoglossus semilaevis | reverse complement strand
TTAAACTATTAAATACCACTCCAGTCTGACATACAGTGTTCCTGAATCTCTATCTATAAATTCCTGTATCCCTATATGTTGTAGTGCTTCACAATCATGCACTTGTCCATTGTAAATTTTGCATTTGAAATAAACATATATCTGTATATGTATTGTTGGATTTTCTGTTCTCGATACATCCAATATAGTTATCTTCTAGTTCTCAGTTTAATATTTTTAATTATACATTTTT
>NW_007609530.1:0-233 GCF_000523025.1 Cynoglossus semilaevis | reverse complement strand
AGACCAGGACAAAAGCCACAACGTTGTTTTGTTTAAGTGAAATAAACCAGATATTTTTTGCTGATTAAATTCCAAATCAATCAGATCTGATTGCACAGATTTGTAATTTCTTTGTTTTTGCATCTGATGTTAAAGTGTCCTCAGATGTTGGACCAGTCTGTTGTGATGCAGTGAGTTTGTCAGAATTGGATGTTGTCATGGTAAATTTTTTGTCTAAAATTTTACCTTTAAAA
>NW_007609529.1:0-233 GCF_000523025.1 Cynoglossus semilaevis | reverse complement strand
ACTAATGACTTCATCACAGAAGTTTGAAGATATTTCTCCGTTGTTCCCTGCAGGTGAGCATCATCGCCGGTCGACCCATGCATTGTCAAGTGCCGGGTATTGACTATAGCCTGAGCAAGTTAGCGATCCACACTGCCCTGGAGAGCGCCACCTCCATCGCACTGTCCCACACTGGCGTCCTCTTCATCGCCGAGACAGACGAGAAGAAGATCAACCGAGTTCGACAGGTAAAA
>NW_007609528.1:0-233 GCF_000523025.1 Cynoglossus semilaevis | reverse complement strand
GCTCGGAGAAATCGTGAGTTTATTTTTGATTTGAGACCGATTTTAGCCCATTTAAAGCTATTTTATTTTTTGGGAGTGTTTCATTATTTAAGTACGTTTGTTTTTGAGCACATTTACCGAATTTCATTTTAATTTAATATTAATAACAATAATAATAATACATCTGACTTACAAACAGAATTTACAGAATATCATAAAACCTAAGCAAGTATTTATTAAGGTAGAAATGTCTT
>NW_007609527.1:0-233 GCF_000523025.1 Cynoglossus semilaevis | reverse complement strand
TGAGCATTAATTAGTTCTCCCTAAAACTAGTACAACTGCTAACTTATAGTCAAAGAAGTTAAAATTGTAGCATTGTTAGCCTCACTTGGATTTAAGCCTTTGAAAGCATACTGTCATTCTTCTTTGTGTTAGCATCTAGCTTGTGGGTGTTTGCGTTGTGTTGATACACATAAATACTGTGTTCTCACATATCTTGATTTAATTTATAATACAACATTATTTATTTATGCGGT
>NW_007609526.1:0-233 GCF_000523025.1 Cynoglossus semilaevis | reverse complement strand
GTAAATGTAGTTTACACATTCACTAGAAAGTTGCTGAGTTTGACAGGTGTCAAGTTCAACACTGCCCCCATCTGGTCTGATGCAGGTAAACATGCTGAGATGAGCTCATTTCAACTGAAACCGTTGGAAAGGTTTAAAACGCAAGGATGTTTATCAACGAGAAACTACGGGTCTGTGGGTGTGACGGAGCAAGTTCCACCAACGTTCAGGTGTACGTTGCTGCACTGGACAGA
>NW_007609525.1:0-233 GCF_000523025.1 Cynoglossus semilaevis | reverse complement strand
TAATGTGAATTTTGTCTCCAGGTCAGGACAGCTGTAACCTCGGCAGTGTAGCCAACGGGGGCTGTGAGTACCTGTGTCTCAAAGCCCCTCAGATAACAGAGCACTCTCCGAAATATACCTGCACCTGCCCGGACGGACAAGCACTGGGGCCTGACATGAGGGGCTGTGTGTCGGGTGAGTGGCTTTGTGCTGTGTGAATTTATGATATGTGATGATATAGCCATATATATATA
>NW_007609524.1:0-233 GCF_000523025.1 Cynoglossus semilaevis | reverse complement strand
AAAACCATATGCCTGACAATGCTGGGTGATTCGAGCACACACAGATGGTTGTCATGTTACCGACCAAGTATGAATTAAGCCAAAAAATAACACAACATAAAAAATCTGCTTGTGTAATCACCCTGATTCAGACTAATTTGTTTCTGTCATATCCTGGCCGGTTGCTGTCACCAGCACAGATCGGTAACTCGTCAAAAGCTGATTAACACGTCCATCCTCCTGCTCCTCCTGCT
>NW_007609523.1:0-233 GCF_000523025.1 Cynoglossus semilaevis | reverse complement strand
TCATCTCTAAGACCTTAATCCGGGGTTGCCAAACATACGGCTCACGGGCCAAAACCTTCACAAATACGCGAATACAGTATTCCATGCCATGTTTATTGATGCTCCTCCAGACTATTGCACATACTGTACTCTAGTGAACGTCTTTATCGTAACAATATGGGCCGATTTGCGCATCGTTAGCTGACGGTGAAATTGAAATATATTCTAATCCAGGGGTGTCAAACATACACCCC
>NW_007609522.1:0-233 GCF_000523025.1 Cynoglossus semilaevis | reverse complement strand
AAACTACCCATAAACGACCCATGTGAGGAGTCAAACACTATGTCAAATTGCACTATTTACTACAAAAAATACTGTTATAAAAAGTCTTCAACAAAAAAAACCTCAAAAACACGGGCTGCGACCCACAAATCAGCATGTAAGCGTGGAGTAGAGGGGTAAATATTGCCCCACTGCTTAAAGTGCATCAATGGTTCTCAACCTTGGGGTTGCAGCCCCTTTTGGGGTCACCTGGA
>NW_007609521.1:0-233 GCF_000523025.1 Cynoglossus semilaevis | reverse complement strand
GGAGAGGTCTCACTTTTCTGTATACATTCACTGACGCAGTCTGATTCCTGGAGGAAGTTGTTGTGGTTTCCCTGACAGCCACCGTACAGGAAGTGTTTGCACTCTCCAGCGTTCTGATCATAATACCAGCGGGGGAAACTTCCTTTGCAGGGTCCAACGACCGGAGCTGCAGCACATGGGTCTACAGAAGAAGAGGGACAGAACCAGACACACCTTAAGTTGTGTTAAAGTCT
>NW_007609520.1:0-233 GCF_000523025.1 Cynoglossus semilaevis | reverse complement strand
ACTAAAACGAATAAACGCAACACATGCCTTTCTTGTTCCACATTTAAGCCTGCCTTAAAATGCTCTGGCGCCCTCTAGAGGAATCATGCCTCTCCCTTTCAAACCCCCCTGTCTTTGACCAATAGTAATGAGAGCTTGTTTAAGACACGGCTCCACTGAGATTTTCTTGACTCAGGTCAGTGGAAACCACAACGTCAGAGTTCTTCTCTGTGTCACTGAGTCCAGCAGAACGG
>NW_007609519.1:0-233 GCF_000523025.1 Cynoglossus semilaevis | reverse complement strand
ACCCTCCAAACTCTAAGATCAGTACCAGGAACTACTATGAACTGCATGGTTCTTATGTACAGTACTGAACACAGACATATGTTTTCATCCAATGTCATTAAAATTATTAAAAGTTCCAAAGGTGTAGAAATGAAGAAGGAACCACTCTCTGGTGGTCACGTCATCAGATGGTCACTGATCAGCGACTGAACCAACAGTTTTCCACCAATCCTGGTGCAAGACCATCGTAGTGC
>NW_007609518.1:0-233 GCF_000523025.1 Cynoglossus semilaevis | reverse complement strand
TTTTTTAAATATTTTTTTGTTGTTGTCGTATTTTATGCTCCCACTTGAAGAGACTGTACTCTTTGATAAATATCATTTTTAACTTGACAACACAGAAGGTGAAAATGAATCTAAAATGTAAAGATAAAACAGCTAAGAGTTAGCCGTGGATAACTGCGGTTTTCATAAGAACCATAAAAGTTTGACAAAATGAAATCCATCCAAATTGTAGCATGAAAACATCTGTTTGTCTT
>NW_007609517.1:0-233 GCF_000523025.1 Cynoglossus semilaevis | reverse complement strand
ATATTACCATGTGCTTAAGTTGGAACACATTTGAATCTCACATAAGTTATTACTTCTTCTTTTAAATGCTGCTCTTTGGGGCCTAGAGGATCTGAGCTCAAAACAATTTATAACTGATAATCTATTTTTTCTTTCCTTGTCATGGTGACGCTGTGGTTATGATTATTTACTGATTATTTTCAGTAGTTGTTTTAGAGTTTAGTGCATTTAACAATCTATTCTTTTTTAAAAAA
>NW_007609516.1:0-233 GCF_000523025.1 Cynoglossus semilaevis | reverse complement strand
AAATTAAATTAAAAAAAGATGTCTCAAAAATGGTCCTTTCTACCAGAGGTTCACGCTCCACAAAAGGTTTGGGAACCACAGCTTTAACGACGTGCTCATCACATCACAAACCTGAACTTCCTCCACGTGCGATAACAAAAAAGGTTGAACAAAAATCACCTCCACTAAATCTTTCACAGACCTCTAATTCTAATTCCTTCACCTCGGCTAACACGCTGTAGAAAAGTTACCCC
>NW_007609515.1:0-233 GCF_000523025.1 Cynoglossus semilaevis | reverse complement strand
ACCCAAGTCGTATCATTCGGGCTGAACTGGACCCACAGAACAGTACTGTGTTCCATGAAGAACTCTGCCATTGTACTTAATGAGGTGAAATGTTTCAAAGAGCTCAGAACCCTTTGATCTACACATCAAAGGGTTCCAGGCGCCCAGATTTAGAACCCTGGAATCCAACTGGTTGAAATGGATCTTACTTTATTATAATAATATGAAAAACTGTGAGACAGAGAGAGCGCGTG
>NW_007609514.1:0-233 GCF_000523025.1 Cynoglossus semilaevis | reverse complement strand
CTGAATACTGAGGTTCTGTACCAGGTGTCACGGTGCATCACTGCTGTGGGAATCATCGCTAAAAGTGGAGGAAACGAATGTTTCAGCAAAATGCAGAGTGGCAGCTCTGACTGTCCAGGTCCATCAACCAAACCTTCTGTTTTAAAAACATGGAACGGATTTTAGGGAAATCCATAAACTGGATGTGAAGAAGAGCAGATCTGAACCGAGTTACTGTCCAAGAGCAGCAGCAG
>NW_007609513.1:0-233 GCF_000523025.1 Cynoglossus semilaevis | reverse complement strand
TAATGTTCACAAGTTTCACTGTATTCCTCAACCTTTTACATACTGTAAGTTAAACGACTTAAAGCCACAACTATGTCCACAGTTTCAAATACAGGTCCCGTAAAGCAGGTGGCGCTCCCCATGTTTGTTTCCTCAATAAAGACTCATTAGATCGTGGGATATTCCCCAGAACCCTGGAGGCACAACTCGGAAAAGGTTTGTTTAAACACAAAGTGTGTGGTCGTATTTTCAGT
>NW_007609512.1:0-233 GCF_000523025.1 Cynoglossus semilaevis | reverse complement strand
ACTACCTCTGGGGTCGCAGAGGAAGATGAGGGACCAGACGCAGGCGGCGCAGCAAATGACCAGGCCCACCATGAGCACCACACGGTCTGCTACCTTACTGCTCAGCCACCGCACGAAGAAGAAGCCCAGGATGACCTCCACCCCACACAGACCGTACATCAGGCTGTTTCCCAGCTCAGCGAAGCCGAAGTAGCGCTGCGTCATTGGAGTCACCATGGTCTGAGGAGAGTCGG
>NW_007609511.1:0-233 GCF_000523025.1 Cynoglossus semilaevis | reverse complement strand
TAGCAGAGAAACGTTGCCCTTAAGATGCTAAATGCTAATGCTAAAAATTGACATCTAAGCTTAAAAAAGAATAAGCCTATGAAAATTTTAAATAAAAATTCTAAGAGTGATTACAATTGAGATTAGGGATGTACCGAATATTCGACCACCTAAAATTTTCATCCGAAAATGGCCCAAAAGCGCATTGTCGGTTTTCAGCCAAAATTTTTTATTAACAAAACAACACAGCCGAA
>NW_007609510.1:0-233 GCF_000523025.1 Cynoglossus semilaevis | reverse complement strand
ACATAAAGGTCAAAGGTGAGCGTCTGCGGAATCAAATCTGAAAAGTCTTTAACTCGAACGGATGGCCTTTTTAAAAGCGAAGACCGTACACGTAGAGGATCACATTGCCGACCGTGGCGCCGCTGCCTCACGAAATAACAACCTCCGCGAGATCGCAGACTGACTGTACGTTTACAGCAGCTGCTCTTTTTTTTCTCCGTCGTCGCCCTCGTGGTCGTCAGACAGATTCCAGC
>NW_007609509.1:0-233 GCF_000523025.1 Cynoglossus semilaevis | reverse complement strand
AATGCAGTTAATGTATAAACCTCAAGGATTTGTGTCAGTCGTTGTGGCTTTATGAGTCACATACGGATGAGCTGACACGGAGCGATCTGAGCTTCAGGGCAAAGCGCTTGAACACAAGCATGTGCACATGTTGATGCTCCAGAAACACACATCCAATAGACTAAAGAACACTATATCACAAGTTACTGAAACTATGCATTATAGATCAACGCACTCACACACACACACACACA
>NW_007609508.1:0-233 GCF_000523025.1 Cynoglossus semilaevis | reverse complement strand
ACAGAATAGAACCATAGAACACCATCCCCACATTTACACATGTAAGTGAATGAATCTTGGAAAAGTCCCAAAGTCCAAGAAGAGGGATCAGGTTAATTGTTCACACATTAGTATTAGTGTCTGTGAATGGCTTTTTGTAAAACTGTCTAGGGTCTATTCAACCCCCACGCCATAAATGCTGGGATTAGCTTTTTACCTCCTCTCATGACCCTGAAAAAGTTTACGCACATCGC
>NW_007609507.1:0-233 GCF_000523025.1 Cynoglossus semilaevis | reverse complement strand
TGATATCAATACGCTCCTTTTTCCTCCAGTCCGATTATCTGCATCCAACATATGTGTGTTTTTCGGTGACGTCGTTGGAGTCACAGTCTCCTCTAACGAAGCTAATCATGATGCTGCCACTTGTCTCACTTATGATATGAGCACTAACATGATAAATGCTTGATCGATGTTACCGTCATTAGACTTTCTGTATTGATTCTGGATTATTAGAGCTGCGAGGGTCTAATTTGTTA
>NW_007609506.1:0-233 GCF_000523025.1 Cynoglossus semilaevis | reverse complement strand
TAATATAATATACATTGTACTAGCTGACGTAGTACTCTGGCTGACGGGAGTACAATCGTACTTTGTTTCTTGTGTCCCAGGTTTGTGGCCAACAACATGATGCTGCTGACCAAGGCCTTCAAACAGAAGTTCATCATCCCAGACTTTGAGCAGTTCACTCAGCAGATCGACCAGATCTACGACCGGGCTCAGCTGCAGGACGGAGGACAGGTGAGTCCACACACACACACACA
>NW_007609505.1:0-233 GCF_000523025.1 Cynoglossus semilaevis | reverse complement strand
TGAGCATGATTGTCAATGAAAAAGACTTCAAAGTCAATATTATGAGCCTAATCATCTTTGGTACCTTGATCTTTTGTGGATGATGGCATCTTTCCATGATGGATGGATGGATGGACCAACAAACCAAGTTAGCTGTGCATTTGTGGGAATTTCCACTGATGCAGATAAAGGTAAAGCAGGTAAAGGAATTTTGTGAGCTTTAAAATTTATATTGCTATAAAAATAATTATTTT
>NW_007609504.1:0-233 GCF_000523025.1 Cynoglossus semilaevis | reverse complement strand
TGCAGTGTTTCCCAAACTGTTGTGTTGTGATTTTTGCAAACAGAACACAGTCCAAATCCAACGAAGGGTTAGATGAAGAAAGTTTAGAGTGAAATGTATCTGCGTTTGTTCTGCACCCCTACTGGGATCCGACCCACACGTTGGGAACCACTGGCCTAATCAAGGGATATGGAAGTCTGTGATGTCTCTGATTCTGCCGGACAGTAAAAGGCTACAAACTCAGATCAAACACC
>NW_007609503.1:0-233 GCF_000523025.1 Cynoglossus semilaevis | reverse complement strand
CTCTATTCTGTTCACTCACTCACATCTGCTCTCGTTCCTTCTTCTATTCTTCTACCAAATACTTGAAACTTGAAGCCCTAAAATTATTTGTTTGTTTGGAAGAGAGTGAAATGTAAATTTTTACTGAATTCATCGGAATAGTTTTGCAACAAGTGATAGAAGATAGAAAACCGATTGTTTTGCCGTCTTCAGTCTCATTTGAAAAACAAACACAGCAAGTAGTTGCCCAGACC
>NW_007609502.1:0-233 GCF_000523025.1 Cynoglossus semilaevis | reverse complement strand
TTTTTTTTTACTTCTATCATTCATTCACCGGTGTTACTGCAATTTCTAACAACAACTAAAGCACTGATAATCCTGAGAGTGAAGAAGAAATTCTTAGTTGTTTTTTTTTCATGAGTCATTTGCACGCGTTAAATGATTGATGCTGCCTTTGGCGAAAGCAGTGAACACATGGTTTTGGCAGCACCACAGAAGACTCTGACTGATGTTCAACAGCACACTACACCACTACACCA
>NW_007609501.1:0-233 GCF_000523025.1 Cynoglossus semilaevis | reverse complement strand
CCTATTTGTACGCGAGAGTGGCAGCGGTGGGGAAAAGACCGGTTTAAGAGGGCAG
This sequence comes from Cynoglossus semilaevis, assembly GCF_000523025.1. Lineage (NCBI taxonomy): Eukaryota > Metazoa > Chordata > Actinopteri > Pleuronectiformes > Cynoglossidae > Cynoglossus > Cynoglossus semilaevis. The sequence continues at coordinate 178 of NW_007609501.1, read as the reverse complement.
AACAAAGAGCGTGTTTTTTTTGGAGGGCGTTGGCTTAGATGTCGACCAAATACTGTGAAATAAAGGAGTACAATAACAATGTATTTTTAATAACATCAAAACAATAATAAAAATAAGAAGATAATTTGGTTAACTGTAACTTCATAAACAATTTGTAGGTTCATTAATTGGTAAATAT
>NW_007609500.1:0-233 GCF_000523025.1 Cynoglossus semilaevis | reverse complement strand
CACACACACACACACACAGCTCATTATCCCCCACGTTCCCAGGGGATTATGCTAATGTGATGGTGGGGTCTGGGGGGCCTGAAGCTCATTTGATGAGGACTCACTCTGCTCCTGGTAATTGGACGGGTCTCGACTCAACGTTCTTAACGACGTTCTTCCTCCAACAATGAATGCTTTGAATTTCTGAAATTATTTTCATTCCTGTTCACATTCAAATGAATTACTGCCCCCCC
>NW_007609499.1:0-233 GCF_000523025.1 Cynoglossus semilaevis | reverse complement strand
AGATGCACAACAATCAGACAAACACAAGATGGCGACGTGTTTACGCCAAGTCCCAGTTTAAGAAAACCGTCGTGACGGACTATTTTAGGCCCCAGACGGAGAAACACTCCCTCTGCTGGATTACCATGGCAATGAGGCAGCCATTCAAGAACAGAAGGGGAAAAACAGGCGGCCAGTGGCCGGAAGAACGCACGCTGGTGGGATCTGGAAGGACAGGGGAGGGGCGGGGGGTG
>NW_007609498.1:0-233 GCF_000523025.1 Cynoglossus semilaevis | reverse complement strand
CAGTCAAATTAATAAGCCTTAGATGATGAGGAATAGCCCACAATTTTCAAGGGTGTGTGGTCTTCAAAGGATTGTCACATTTGTAGCCTTTTCTACTACAGAGGGTCCGCATTTTACAACATCTTCATTTTACATCGGTCTACGATGTTTCGTCCACATCTCCCATAAGTTTATTAAGAAAATCGCGTTCTATCTTTCCAACGTTAAAACAAATTTCATATGGGAACTAGTTA
>NW_007609497.1:0-233 GCF_000523025.1 Cynoglossus semilaevis | reverse complement strand
ATAGACTTCTGCAGCTTTTCTATAAAATGACTGTTTTTTTTTATCTGACGCTATCGTGTGAAAAACGTCTCTTCAGAGACTTCAGTCTCAGCATCATAAACCCCTGAAACATCTGTCCTTGAGTCACATCTTCATATTTATCCTAACATAGAGGCTTTAGAGACGTTATTTCACACGTCCTCGTCGCACTGTGATTAAACAAGGAGCTGCGTGGATCCAGACGCCGACTCTCC
>NW_007609496.1:0-233 GCF_000523025.1 Cynoglossus semilaevis | reverse complement strand
TCTGTTCGGAAACAACTGAAATTGACAAAATGTGGAAAGTCGTTAATGAAATTGAAAAAAAAGAGAAAGAGAAAGAGAAGAGAAAACTTTATGGTTACGTTTTAACATTCTTTGACGAAAATACCATTAAAGAAGATAATTTTTATACAAATATTTTTAATATTTGTCCCATAAATGTGTCCATTTCTGCTAAATGCCCAAGTGTTTACTTTATCCTTAAGTATTTTCTTCAA
>NW_007609495.1:0-233 GCF_000523025.1 Cynoglossus semilaevis | reverse complement strand
TATTTTCTGGACTATAAGTCGCTCCAGGGTATAAGCTGTACCAGCCAAAAAATGCATAATGTAGACGAAAAAAACACATATGTCAATCCAGCGTATCAGGCGCACAAGTGCCCTCTAGTGTACTCCTTTGGAGTTTCCAACACACACTATAATAAAACACTGCTTTAATACCCTTAGAGACAACCTTTAGCAAACTTTGGGTCATTTGCTAGCTAGCCATTTCCTAGCCACTC
>NW_007609494.1:0-233 GCF_000523025.1 Cynoglossus semilaevis | reverse complement strand
AACACAGCCAAGGCTCTGACCTTGATGGCTTTAGTTTTCAAAGAATACACCATAGGATTAATGCAGGGAGGAATACAGGAGGCCAGAGACAGGCTGAGCACTCGCTGGTCCTGGTCAATGACTCTCAGGTAGAAACCCATCAGAAAAATGACAAGAATTGGAATATAGAAGACAGCAACAAGAATCAGATGTTCCACACAAGTGGACAAGGCTTTCTTCCTGCTGTCCAGTGA
>NW_007609493.1:0-233 GCF_000523025.1 Cynoglossus semilaevis | reverse complement strand
TGAAATTATGACAGCAAAGTAAAGCATAATTGGTTTATGAGACAACATTATAGAAATTCACAGAATAATCAAGATAATCTACTGAGGTGAGAAAAAAAAACTGTCTTAATCAGTATTACATTTCCAACAGAACTGGACTCGGTTAATCTTCCTTTGTCAAGTATGGCATAGTCAACACAGGTGAGAGTAAGGAGGGAGTGGAAGCAATGAGACCGGGTCACCTAGACCCAAAG
>NW_007609492.1:0-233 GCF_000523025.1 Cynoglossus semilaevis | reverse complement strand
AAAAAACAAGAATGTTTTAGAACAGTGTCGACAGTCCTGAGTCTGAACCTGTTTGTGCTGCTATGATTGTGCTAAACGTCTTAGTTCGGTGCTCGTGTCGACTAAGTGTTAGTTTGTGTTTCTGTGTCAGTGTGTCCGTGGCCACAGACTCAACGCCTCTGCAGAAAGGAAAGAGAGAAAAAGGACCAATCACTGCCTCTGGTCATGAAGAACTTTATAAATAAAATAAAAAA
>NW_007609491.1:0-233 GCF_000523025.1 Cynoglossus semilaevis | reverse complement strand
CCCCAGCACTAGCCTGTTGCTAACAGGACCCGGCCTGAGCGGTGTTTGTGTAAGGAACAGGCCTATTATTTTGACTCCATGGTTACTGTAACACTAGCCAGCGTTAACCCAGGGGTTTCAAACAAACCCAGATCCTTTGGATCGTGACGGCTGAACAGAAATAACATTTACTGGGTAAAAATATGTCTTTTGTGCCACGGCCTGTCTTTGTGTTTAAATCAGTGCTGTGTGGT
>NW_007609490.1:0-233 GCF_000523025.1 Cynoglossus semilaevis | reverse complement strand
ATTTAACCAGAAATGTGTATATAAATATTAATATATTGCATTCCATTAAAGTCCTTTTTGTTCTGGACTTCTTTCCTTTTTATCCTATTGTACCTTAAGCTGTTAAAGTGTCACAAAACAGCTTATATAACAACAGGACAAGAGGATTTTTGTCAGTAATCAAAATGCAGCAGATGAGGGAGAATTGTGTCATTCGCTTGGTTTAATCAGATTGAGCATGTTTTGTTTTTTTT
>NW_007609489.1:0-233 GCF_000523025.1 Cynoglossus semilaevis | reverse complement strand
TTTTTTTTTTTTTTTTAAGTATGGCATTGTCTCATGCTGGGACTGTTTTGTTCAGCCATCTGTACCAAGAAAGTAACAGCCATGTCACCTGCAACTTTAATAAAATTATTTTTAAAAATAAATGAAGAATAAGTGTTGCATTGTTAAGTTCAAGTCTGCCTGAGTCAGCGATATTAAAGATAAGGTATGCAGTTTGATTGACTGTCATGGTAGGTTGTGTGTTTTTTTTTTAA
>NW_007609488.1:0-233 GCF_000523025.1 Cynoglossus semilaevis | reverse complement strand
TGCGGCAAAATGTTTTGGTTGCCTTCACTGTTGATGTGTGTATAAATTATTGCTCCTCAGGGCTCAACCTCCTACTTCTACCTCCACTACTAAAAACACTCGTATCCTCATGACCGGGGAAATGAGTCACATATCATAAGGCCATTCAGTTACATTTTGTTCACTTACTTGGAGACTATTGGTTGAAAGCTAATGCTAGTTCTTTTTAAAAAACCAACTAGGATGTAAAACTC
>NW_007609487.1:0-233 GCF_000523025.1 Cynoglossus semilaevis | reverse complement strand
ATTAAATTCTATGCTCTGTCCTGTCTGTCATGTGCTCTGTTTATCGTAGATGAGAAAACCACTTTCCAGTCTTCCAACAGTGTCCTACCTCAGGTATGAACCATATTTTTGGATTGATTTAATGCCTTACACCAAAAAAAAATCACTGACTTGATCCATAGAAGTAAGTGATGTTCCTTCTGTACTGGATCTAAATTTAACCCTTGTGGATCAAGTGACCCAACTATATTTGT
>NW_007609486.1:0-233 GCF_000523025.1 Cynoglossus semilaevis | reverse complement strand
ATTCCAAAGTTTTGAGGTGTGGCTCTTACGTTTCTCTGTAGTTTGACGGAGCTGACGTCAGAGAGGTTGAGAGCGAAGAGAATCTCCCGAGCTCCGATGTACAGCATGTTGTCTTCTTTACTGAGCAGCAACGAGGTGTAGTTGACCACGCCGCTGACGGAGAAACGCCTGGTGCTTCTCTCCCTCGCATCTGGGCGGAGACAGAAGATTCATGTTAGTGATGGGAGTGTTTC
>NW_007609485.1:0-233 GCF_000523025.1 Cynoglossus semilaevis | reverse complement strand
GTCTTGTATTCCAATCTCCACTTCTTCCTTGTCTACAACTATAAATCCCCTTCTGGGTTTTTACAAATAATGGCTTTAAATTATAAATATTAATTATGATTAATCATGATAAAACAAAATAAATGAACATCATTCTTGAATATGACAAAAAACTTTTTTTGTATGTGGCTGGAAAGAGAAATAAAATGAGGACATTTCTGACTATTGTCTTAGTCACCCTGTAAGTCGTAGAC
>NW_007609484.1:0-233 GCF_000523025.1 Cynoglossus semilaevis | reverse complement strand
GTGCATGCATGTATGTATGTATGTAGGTGCGTGCGCGAGTGTGTTTGTGTCTTTATGTGTCTTAACAAATCAATATGTTGACGGTTTTCAAAGAGCAAACATAATTACCAGTGTAATGAAGGCACTCGCGCACTAATTAATAGCTGGATAACTGTAAATCTCTTACGAAAACCGAAGCTTGTAAAGCTAGCACACGGAAATTCCACAAATGCTAATACACGGGCTAGTAAAAT
>NW_007609483.1:0-233 GCF_000523025.1 Cynoglossus semilaevis | reverse complement strand
TTTTTTGCAGCTCATCCTGTAGTGAACCATCTTTACTTTGAACTCAGTGGAAACCACCTTGGGCAGATTTTTATGACATGGGTGGAAGCAAACATGTATGTTCATATGACCAGTTTTGTTATGATGACAAAACAATTCTCATGGCAGAAAAACATGTTTACTTCTCTGAAACCAGGACACATTAATGATTCTGACGAGTCACAGCTGGGGGTAAAAGAAAGAATGCTGTGTGT
>NW_007609482.1:0-233 GCF_000523025.1 Cynoglossus semilaevis | reverse complement strand
TTTTTTTTTTTACTTTTTATCTTCGCTTCAGAACTGAGGATACTAATTATTGCTAAGTATCCAACTATTAGCCTACTCTTATAGTTTAAATGAGCTACTTGACCGTTAGCATTGTTTGATTTTTCTCATTGGCAATAGATTTTGTCAATAGTGGACTTATCTGGACTGCAGGCAGGCTAGTCAGGCACATGGAGGTTGGAGTATGAGGCCAGATTTGGAGACTGATCTACTAA
>NW_007609481.1:0-233 GCF_000523025.1 Cynoglossus semilaevis | reverse complement strand
GCAAAAGGTTCTAATAAACCAAAAGGGGGCCCGGCAGAGAACATTTAGGAACCACGGACGATACGGATAAGATAAGATACTTGACATAACCTGTGACATGACTTATCGTAATATGAGCTTTGATTTGACTAAACCCAAGTTAACATAACTGGTGTTTGACAAGACTTAATAGAAGTGTTTTACATATTTCAAAAAATATATCCTGCATTTTAACCAAACTTGACTCAACATAA
>NW_007609480.1:0-233 GCF_000523025.1 Cynoglossus semilaevis | reverse complement strand
ATCGACTTGAGGTAAAAATAAAACAGTTTTTGTGTGTCTCACTGTGAGGATACTTCACCCTGAAGAACCCTGAAGAAACACAAACATGGACCAAATCTCATCACACTGGATTGAAACTCTAACGTAATTATTGTCCTGGACTCTCCTCGCTGGACGCTCTCTGTTAAATCATTATCTGGCAGCTATAGATAAAAGGCTCTGTTTTTATTTTCATCTTGTTCTCTAAATGCCCG
>NW_007609479.1:0-233 GCF_000523025.1 Cynoglossus semilaevis | reverse complement strand
TCTGACCCTAATGGCCGTTACCTAATACTGTCAGGCCTCATTTTGTCACGACACGTAACTTTTTTGAATATTTATGCACAACTTTGACGATCCTGCTTTTTTTCGAAAAGTTCTCAATCTTATTCCAGATTTATCATCTACTCAATTGATCGTAGGCGGTGATTTTATTACAATATCTGACTGCCTCCTTGACAGGCACTCCACCAGCCCCACCAATCTCTCTAATGCCAGTA
>NW_007609478.1:0-233 GCF_000523025.1 Cynoglossus semilaevis | reverse complement strand
TAAATGCTGATTTCTCTTCTCACTTTGATTATAATCTGGCACGATTTTATAATTGTTTTGCTCTCACCCATTCAGGTGGCCAGAAAGCATCAGTGGCTAAACAGTGGTGGTGAAATTTTTGCACTTTTTTTTTTACCAATCTTTAACATATCACCCCTAAAACCTCCCCAGTCATTGTTGTGTTTCACAGTCGATGTGATCAAAACACTGTCTTTCTCATCTTCTACCCCAGT
>NW_007609477.1:0-233 GCF_000523025.1 Cynoglossus semilaevis | reverse complement strand
GGGCTGCTTTTGCAGATCAGCTCAGACTGAGCAGAGTTGGTCAGAGGGTTAATGAATGATCTGGTTTTATGCCTATCAATAAAGAGTGATTTGATCCCTCCGTAAATTTGATCATCTGGAACTAAACATACAGAACCACTGTTAGTTTTACAGCTGACTTCTATATTTACTTGTCATTAGAACCTAACGTCTGTAGCAGAAAAGTCGCTTTCTCACCACCCGAATTAAAAAAA
>NW_007609476.1:0-233 GCF_000523025.1 Cynoglossus semilaevis | reverse complement strand
TAAAGCGTTTTAAAGACAAATTATTGTCTCCCTTCGTCGATGTGACAGTGACTGGCTGAACGACTAAATTTTCTACCGCTAGGTGAAAGCAGACGGCTATAAAAAAAAGAGAGACCTGTGTGTCTTTCTTCAATTCCTAGTGTTGTTCAAGTAAACAGGTCCAGGTTAATAGTTCGTTAAATTTCATTACATTTTTGGGACATTTTAGCGACATGATCGCAATTTTTGTGTGT
>NW_007609475.1:0-233 GCF_000523025.1 Cynoglossus semilaevis | reverse complement strand
GTGAACTGATGAGTAGGATGAGTACCAGTCGAAGTATTTTAACTTCAGTGAATATGACAGGCCGACTTCTAACTGTACGTTCTCTGCCAAGAACCAAATGAACTGCAGGAACATGAGGACAAGGAGAGGATTTAGTGCAAAGAACCTCAAATCCTCAATGAAAAAAATAACTCCCCCATCCCCCAAAACATACAAAACCCTGCAATTCTGTGTTAGGGATCGTCTCTAACTTC
>NW_007609474.1:0-233 GCF_000523025.1 Cynoglossus semilaevis | reverse complement strand
CCTGTCTGTGACCTGTCAGGTTCCAACATGCACCACAGCAGCAGTAGCTCGTCACTGACGCCAGATGAAATGAGCCGCGGCGTGGCTGTGGAAAAACTAGAAACGGTGAAGAAGTGGGGTCTCAACACCTATAAGGTATCTACGGTTTTGTGTTGTTCCAGTGTTTCTCATGACACGGAAATGAAATCTTCTGCTGATTTTATTTATTTTTTTGCCAGTGTACGAAACAAATG
>NW_007609473.1:0-233 GCF_000523025.1 Cynoglossus semilaevis | reverse complement strand
GTAGGATTTATATAGAATTAGTACAATTATAGTTTCTTGTATTTTTGCTTATTGGCACATTCAAATTTGCAATAATTCTAGCGTACGCGGCCACTACAGATCATTCAAAGAGTAGCAATAATCGTGAATGACGTCCGTCATTGTGGCATGTGCGTAAAATGTATCGTCTAAATTAGCTAACACCGCTGGGTTTATTGCCACCAGAAGTTTACAGAAGTGTTTGTTTAATACTT
>NW_007609472.1:0-233 GCF_000523025.1 Cynoglossus semilaevis | reverse complement strand
GTCCTTCAGTCCTTCAGTCCTTCAGTCCTCGCGGCACTTCCTTCCTTCCTTCCTTCCTTCCTTCCTGTCTGTCTGTCTCCTGCAGCGACTCGTTCCAACAGGTCTGGATCTGAAGGAGAATGAAGAAGGAGCCGACAGGAACCTGGGAACCAGATCCCTGGCAGCTGGTGCACCAGGTGACGACTGACTGACTATGATGAGATGTAACTTCACCGTCTCCCCCCCCCCCCCCC
>NW_007609471.1:0-233 GCF_000523025.1 Cynoglossus semilaevis | reverse complement strand
TGTTGATATTTTGCCATTTGAGAATAAAAGTTTATAAACTGTAAATAAAAAAAAGTCACTGAACAGAGGCTAATTTCAGTGAATATACAGACGCAGACAGTAGAGGGCGCTCCACACCACGGTAAACAAAGGCGCTTGACCTCAGGGACAGTTGTGTGAGTTTTTTTCGGCCTGTTTAGTTGTTTCACTTTAATTTAATACAGATTTAGAGAGAGTTTTCTTTGAAAAGTCAA
>NW_007609470.1:0-233 GCF_000523025.1 Cynoglossus semilaevis | reverse complement strand
CTGCTGCTGCTGCTGCAGAACCTAATCCTAACTTCAAGGACGAGGTTTCACGACAGGTCATGTAATGAGGTCAGTGATGGTGAAGGTCAAAGGTCAGAGTATTAGTTTGTTGGATGTGGGTCATGGTACATTTTCTTTTTGGGCACCTCTTCCAGGTCACGTATCTGTGAGGTCAGAGTGAGCGTCAGTGTGTGGTGCCAAAACACACAAAAACATGTATATGTGTGTGTGTG
>NW_007609469.1:0-233 GCF_000523025.1 Cynoglossus semilaevis | reverse complement strand
GTTGAATCACTGAGGATGCAGAATTTCAATTTGTTCCGCGCTCCTTGGATAATTACACATCTGCAGACACTTGGTCAACAACATACATTTATCATGCTAACCAGGGATATTTAATTCAGAGTTGAACATTTTGTGTCTTGTGTCTGTTAGAAGTCTGTGGGGAGCTGCGTCTGGTAAACAGCTGGCCTCTCCCCTAAATCCCTACATTTTTTTTTCTTGAGCACAACTTTGGT
>NW_007609468.1:0-233 GCF_000523025.1 Cynoglossus semilaevis | reverse complement strand
CTGTGGGTTTGGCCGCTGTCCGCAATGCAGGTGCTGAAATTCCGTGAAAGTGTCGTGAAAAAAAAAAACAACAACAAAAAAAAAATCGTCTCTACCTAACGATTGTTCAATTAAACCTCCAGGGGTCGCTGTCCTGGCTGCACTTTTCTTTGTGGTTTAGGAAGGAAATTAATATGAAAAAAAATTTCCTGGACTAGTTTCATGGTGGGAGGAAGAGGAGGAGGAAGAAGAGG
>NW_007609467.1:0-233 GCF_000523025.1 Cynoglossus semilaevis | reverse complement strand
AGCAACAGAGTCACGGGCTTCAGAGTTACCATGAAAACAAAAGACAATGACGTGTTCATTTCTACAAATATATATACATATATTTCCACATATATTTTTCTTTGGAATATATATTTATATATAAATATACTTGACATAGATCTACAAATTTATATTCATATATATATTTCTACATATATTTGTCTTTGGAATATATATATATACTGTATATACTTGACATAGATCTACAAATA
>NW_007609466.1:0-233 GCF_000523025.1 Cynoglossus semilaevis | reverse complement strand
TGTGTGTGTGTGTAATAGAATATAAAACTGTAACACTTTATGGCAGTGTGTAACAGGTGTAACAAATGTTCTATTCTATTCAATTCAGAACGGCTGCTGCGTTGACCACCACCAACATCCAGCTCCATCCCCTCTGTCATCAAGGTTAATCTGAGATGAACTGAGTTTAAATCCCCAACAATTAGCCGCTTCACAGAAACAATGTTGACCTCTGAGGCCTGGGGGGGGGGGGC
>NW_007609465.1:0-233 GCF_000523025.1 Cynoglossus semilaevis | reverse complement strand
AATATAAAATGTTTTCTTAAATATTATAACATATCATCAATATGTTTGTTCGGCCCGTTGTGTGGAAGCACGTGGTCAATCAGGATGGTAGGGTATTTTGGAATCCTTAAGATAGAGCTCGGCCATGGAGTGCCATGTATTTGAAAGGAATGGTTTCAAGGCAATTCTAGATTTTACAGAAAGTCAGTGGAGGTATAGCTTAAGCTCTAGATTTTGTTAGTTGCCCTGCTGCA
>NW_007609464.1:0-233 GCF_000523025.1 Cynoglossus semilaevis | reverse complement strand
AGAAACACAGAGGGCGCTGTCATGAGTGAAAGGCTAACTCCTCATTGGGTGTAACAGTCTTTCATGATGAATTAAACATCGGCAGATTAAAGTGTACAATCTGAACCTGATATAAATGTCAGAACTCAGCAGAGAAACTGACGAGCGTCAACATTCCAACCTGAACTCAAGAACGTTCCGGAGTTCCAGAGAAAACAATCATGTCTTCACCTTTCCTGTCTCTGTAGCGTTCC
>NW_007609463.1:0-233 GCF_000523025.1 Cynoglossus semilaevis | reverse complement strand
ATCGTCATCAGTCACAGGACCCACACCTCAGGGATCAGTTGGTTATGACAGAACGCTGCCGTGCAGCCATTTTGTTACTGTGTGTGTGTTTGTGTTTTGTGAAACATATGTTGCTCTGGAAACGCCTGGAGAACAGCTCCACACATCATGCAACCGTAAGAGTGCATTCTAGTGAATTCCCAAAGGTGGGATGTTCACAGCAGGAGCACTTCCTGTGTGTGTGTGTGTGTGTG
>NW_007609462.1:0-233 GCF_000523025.1 Cynoglossus semilaevis | reverse complement strand
AAAATGACACGTTATGTTTTGAAAACAAGCTCCACAGAATCCAAACATTCCCATTCTACTCTGGGTTTTTCTTTAGCAGCACCTGTCTGGAGGCTAGCTGTCCACCTACAATGACTTCATATACTACAACAACGAGGCATCTGAGAAAACGTGGCCTGAAAGCTTAGAAGCAGGGGTTTTACAGTACATTTTTTACAAACTTCATTTCAACTTCAATTTTTTAGATTCAATTA
>NW_007609461.1:0-233 GCF_000523025.1 Cynoglossus semilaevis | reverse complement strand
GATGCTGATTGGTTGGATTTCTACTGAAGCAGTTCAGGGCCACCCATGAGAAGAATATAATTTGCATCTACCTCCGATTCTCTGACGCAACCGGAATCACAAGACGAGAACTCTTAACTGCGTCAAATCTAACGTCGCAAGATCACAGACGGACGGAGACCAAGGGAGGGGAACAATGGACAGATCGGGACTTGAGACACTCGTAGTCGAGTGCGCAACAAACAATCTCTGCC
>NW_007609460.1:0-233 GCF_000523025.1 Cynoglossus semilaevis | reverse complement strand
AAAGGATTTAATCCTGAAAAAGGCTTATGGTTGTACTGTGGGTTTGTCTATATACAATGCTAGGACATACAAGTATCTTTGAAGATGGACATTATGTCTTTGTTGCAGGTAAATTTACTTGCATTGAGGTCCGATTCCACCTGGAACGCCAGATGGGCTACTACCTGATCCAGATGTACATCCCCTCTCTGCTCATTGTCATTTTGTCCTGGGTCTCCTTCTGGATCAACATG
>NW_007609459.1:0-233 GCF_000523025.1 Cynoglossus semilaevis | reverse complement strand
ACAGCCGCAGCCTCCTAGCCACTGTTTTCATTTCTAAACACAGAGCCTGCACTAAAACAGTTAAGAGAAAAATGTATTGTTGTTTGCCTCTAACCCTGGTGTACTCTCCCCCCAGAACCCTTGTAACCCTTATTTAAGAGCTGAGTTTCCTCTCATCGCTCAAAGTGTGGTGCACACAGTCCCGGAGCATGACACTGGCACTGGAGAGCTTAAAGCAGGTTTCAACTTTGACC
>NW_007609458.1:0-233 GCF_000523025.1 Cynoglossus semilaevis | reverse complement strand
ATGGAGAAATGTTAAGACTTTTATATTTACAAATTTGGAGTCTCTCAATTGAGAAAGAATATATTCTTGTAGAAACGACCTTGTTCGGACATATAACAAATACATTGGTTTGATCTCAAAACTTTTTTTTTTGTGTCAGCGTTGCTCGATTTCCAAATGTAAGCAGCTTTCCACAATTATCGTACTGTGAGAAAAATGATCGTACACACCATATTTACACTCAAACATTGATT
>NW_007609457.1:0-233 GCF_000523025.1 Cynoglossus semilaevis | reverse complement strand
TTTTTGAGTAACGACATATCACCTCAAAACCAAACTTTGATATTTTGTAACTAATGAACGTGTGAACAGTGTGTTTACCTGGCTCAATGATCTTGCCAGGAGGGTATTTGACAAGTAGCTGACGTTGGTCCAGGTGTGTGACAGTCATCTGAAAGCCACAAAGAGCCTCAACCAGGCCAATGCGTTGGACCATGTGAAGGTCACTGCCATCACGACGGAATTCCTGATTTAGA
>NW_007609456.1:0-233 GCF_000523025.1 Cynoglossus semilaevis | reverse complement strand
GCCCCCCCCCCCCCGTCATTGGTCGTTACCGTCACAGAGGAACATGTCCCACACGCGCAGCACGGTCGACCAGGGCAGCGTCCTGGAGAAGGCGCACATGAACCACTCGGTCATGTAGAGGATGGGGTCGATCTTGTGCTTGTCCAGGTGGCGGAAGGCCACGGCGGAGACGCGGCGCAGCAGAGCGAACAGGATCTCCCCGTCCAACTGTATCGCTTCCTGGAGGAGGACAC
>NW_007609455.1:0-233 GCF_000523025.1 Cynoglossus semilaevis | reverse complement strand
TTCCTCCCCAATGTCTGTTTTGTGCATAAATATTCCACATGAACAAAGAATAAGTTTGAAGACTTTAAATATTTAAAACTCAAAACTTGTTGGACTTTAGCAGGTCAACAGGGAGGCGCTGTTCCAAAGACGGGGAAGTTTAAAGGTCCAGTGTGTAGTGAAGGTGCAGCAGGGTGTACAGTGTGTCCTCCAAACCCCGTTCAAAGCAGATGTGGAGTTGTTGTGAATGTCCA
>NW_007609454.1:0-233 GCF_000523025.1 Cynoglossus semilaevis | reverse complement strand
GGGGTCACCTGAAATTCAAAAGTGGTCGCTGAAATGACTAGAAATTGATTTGTTAACTCATTATTATTCTGTTTAAAATTCACAAATATAAACGGGGTGAAAATAAAAATATGTAAAGTGGCACTTTGTGATTGACGACAAAGTTGACAGAAGATTGTGATGTCAAAATGGGGGTTCACAAACTGTGTTCAGCAAACCTGTTTGTTCATGATTGTACTACAACAGTGTGTGTG
>NW_007609453.1:0-233 GCF_000523025.1 Cynoglossus semilaevis | reverse complement strand
AGTGCATTGGGCGCATTTATAACTATACAAACTATACGAACGAATGTGCGAGTATATTATATTATATCACCAACACATTAAGCGTAGCAGTACAAGTATTTTTTGTACATATTTGCACAATACTAAAACCCAGAATTCTTTACCACTGCCAGGACATTAACTAATTTTATCCAGTTTGTTCACAGCAGCAAGTTCACATTTATGAATTGGATTTCCTTTATTTTTTCCAAACA
>NW_007609452.1:0-233 GCF_000523025.1 Cynoglossus semilaevis | reverse complement strand
TTTGTTCTGATCCTTTATTATCCACCAGATGGCAGCATTTGGCTTTATGTAAAACTAGCGTTCGTTGTTTTCATTTACTTATCCAGAGTAAGCAGAAGAACCTAGAGTAAATACATTTTCAATCAAAACAAATAATAAAAATCCATATGCTCAACGTATACAAATACTATGATTCACGGTAGCAGTGTAGTACTCTGACTTACTAGAGAGAAATTTAGCATTTAAAGGCAACT
>NW_007609451.1:0-233 GCF_000523025.1 Cynoglossus semilaevis | reverse complement strand
AAAAAAAAAAAAAAAAGTACCACAAGGGATTATTCATAAACTACGTTATACTGCTTGAACGATTACTATTGTTGAACCAGCCAACAGCATGCTCTGATAAACCTGTGTAACAAAGTCTGCCAGTGTGACATGCTCCACTGTGTTGAAGGCCTTCGATCGATCAGAAGAGCCGCACGGTATTTTCTGCAGTCGAGAGCCTCTGTCATGTCAAAGTGGAAAACCAGACGTCAAAG
>NW_007609450.1:0-233 GCF_000523025.1 Cynoglossus semilaevis | reverse complement strand
TAAATTCCAAAAGCTTATTTTTGGAGAATCTGGTTAAACGTTTCCAAAGTTTGTATGCACTGTAAAAGTTAAAAAGAAGAAAGAAACAAATGCACTTCTCCAATATTGAAAAACATTGTGAGAATTACCGATTGAAGTAATTGAAGGTTAAAAATAAATCAACTTTATTTTTATTTCAGTTCACACAAAACATAGAACATCAGATGAGTTGTTGGAGCAACGGCTGATTTTCC
>NW_007609449.1:0-233 GCF_000523025.1 Cynoglossus semilaevis | reverse complement strand
ATAATAAAAAGAATATTATTATCAATAATAATAATAATTAACTAAATAATAATTGTCTGCCCTAATGATTTATTTATTTATGACATCACCCTTTAGTGAACCAAAAAATAAACAACTGCATCATCTAAAATATATCCTTTGGAACCAGTAGGTGGCAGTAATACAGTTTCTGGTGTTTTGTAATGCAATTTCAGTTTCAGTAGTTTGTAGTTTAAACACTTTCCTGTTTACTT
>NW_007609448.1:0-233 GCF_000523025.1 Cynoglossus semilaevis | reverse complement strand
GTCATTTTATGAAATATCTTCACTAATGGGGCTAATTGTTGGTTATCTTCCAGAAGCTTCTAGTTCAGCTAGTGCAAAAGGAAAGTAAAGGAAAAATAAGCTTGCTTAAAGACTGTTCTTAAAACTTTAAATTTTATGTAATTTAAGGTTTTCTTTCACACATCGAAATAGAGCCAAAGACAGGGGAACAGTTAGCTTTCAGCTAACTGGAGAACAGCTAGAGAGTTTTATGA
>NW_007609447.1:0-233 GCF_000523025.1 Cynoglossus semilaevis | reverse complement strand
GAGGATGTTTGGTAGACTTTAGACTGCATCAACAAAAAGCAATAGTCGATCTTTTAAGAACCCTTATGGATCAACATCAATTGACCGACAAATTGTCACATAACACTGATCCAATATAAGGTGATTTCAAAAACTGTTATAACCAGTCCCGTTACAAAGCAGTCTCATGCAGAAATTTATTTTTTCCCGCACAAAACGCAAATTTCCCCTATATATATGTATATACATATATA
>NW_007609446.1:0-233 GCF_000523025.1 Cynoglossus semilaevis | reverse complement strand
CATCTCGGCCTGTTTTGTGGGAAAATAAAAATCAAATGATAATATTAATTATAAAAATATATGTATATTATCAAGGCTAACACAGGCATCATGGAGTCAGCGAATTATAAGTATATACTTTTATCATTTTAAAAAGATGTACTCTTCTGTCCAAACAAATCTCTTCCTAGGACTTTGATGGATTTTCTGTTAGAAATATCTGTTCTTTTTCTGCATGCATTACAATGATTTGT
>NW_007609445.1:0-233 GCF_000523025.1 Cynoglossus semilaevis | reverse complement strand
TCCTCCGATAATGAAACCCCAATAACGTAATGCCTAGGTTTTGCTGGATTTTCTGGATTTGAATAAAAAATGGGTTAGGGTTTTGTGCAGACAGTTCTAATTGGTCGAATGCCTTTAGTAGGGTATCACAATAAAAGTGACTGAAAGAGATACTGTATGAAATGTAACCTAAAAAAGTCTTGAAGAAAAACAGCTACATGTATTGCTATTGGTTAATATCGGAATCGGAAATT
>NW_007609444.1:0-233 GCF_000523025.1 Cynoglossus semilaevis | reverse complement strand
GCAGGAATGATTTCAGTAATAAGACATTTAATAAAGAATAACAAAACATAACCTTTCTAATAATTTTCTCTACATGGATCAAAAAGTAATTTCAATATAGAAAAAAAACATTTCCCCAAATAATACAGATAGTTAACCCAGAGGTAAAAAATAAATTGCAAAGGGATATATTAAAAGTATAGGACAAACTATTTATCCCATGTCTGTCATCAAGTCAACATCGAGCACAAGGT
>NW_007609443.1:0-233 GCF_000523025.1 Cynoglossus semilaevis | reverse complement strand
GCAGTCCTCTTTGATTTTTTTTTTTTTCTTATTCCGCTGACCACCACCATTCATCTTCCTTTCATGAGTCTGCTGATGCTGTATGACTCCATCCCCTGTTGTCTTACGATTAGGAGAAATTATTTACAGTAATACCTTGAAATACAAGCGCCTCGATACACGAGTATTCCGAGATACAAGCTAGCGTTCGAGCAAATTTTTGCTTGGAGATACGAGTGAAGATTTGAGATACG
>NW_007609442.1:0-233 GCF_000523025.1 Cynoglossus semilaevis | reverse complement strand
TTATCAGCAGGTGAATAAACATTTGCTTGGTATTTATTGTTTTTTTTATTTTTTTTTAAAAACCTAACTATAAAAAATGTGCACTATTATAAACACCTTGGAAAAATGACTGAAATTGTTTGCTGCATGTATTGACAATACATTTAGTTGTGCTTCTTAAACTCTTTAGCTGTGTCTGCTATGAACTGAAAGCTAGTCAAGAATATTGGAAGTGCATATGCTGAAAATGTGAC
>NW_007609441.1:0-233 GCF_000523025.1 Cynoglossus semilaevis | reverse complement strand
CAGGTCGGATATGGACGTGTTCTACAGCTAAACTCTGCAGATGTCTTTAAAAAAATGACTCTGAATTTTGGCAAATCTGAAAGTTTTGGAACAGGACTTCATTTCGTCACCAGGTGGCGGTGTTTGTCTCAAACACATCTGCGATGTAGACTGAGATCCTGCTGTATCATGGTCTACACTGGACTCTCAGTCTGGGCTCTGGGTCTGGAGCGGTTTCCTGCTCGACATCCTTC
>NW_007609440.1:0-233 GCF_000523025.1 Cynoglossus semilaevis | reverse complement strand
CATGGCATTTCATCCAAACACTGGCAGAAATCTACAGACTACATCTGATTTAATAGGAGAAACACTGAACACTGAATGTTGTCCAGTTGTCCAATAAACAACAAAACAATAAAATTAATTATTAAGTTTCTGTTGAATTGGGATTTGGTAGATTTTATTGGCTGAAGAAGTGTGTGAAAATATGGTGTGTGTTTTTTTTCTACTTCTTTTTTTAATGTGTTGCATTCAGAGCA
>NW_007609439.1:0-233 GCF_000523025.1 Cynoglossus semilaevis | reverse complement strand
AAAAAAAACGTGTAAATTCTCAGTCATTCACACCTGCTTAGATCTCCTCCTAGAGGGCAGAATGAGAAGTGCTAATCAAATGTATTTTATGATAACAACACACTTAAATCCCAATATTGAACAAAATGAATGAAACAAAGAGGGAGGACAAACTGTTTCCTTTCTAAAATTTCCTCTGCAAATTTATTTACCTGACGCAGCTGCAACCTCCAAACAACAACAACAAGAATGAT
>NW_007609438.1:0-233 GCF_000523025.1 Cynoglossus semilaevis | reverse complement strand
CCATTTCTACCATCTTCATCTCATCGGAGGGCCACATCAGAGGTTAGATATTATCAGAGTATTACAAAAAAAAACTATATTAATAAACTGTTCATATATATTATATTAAATAAGTAGGTATACAGTAAGTACAAATAGCATTTTAACAAATGTACCAGGGGCAAGACACATACTTCTGCTTTTAATTTACAAATGCAGACTTGAGTCTTCATATGAGTGGTGCTGTCAGTTCT
>NW_007609437.1:0-233 GCF_000523025.1 Cynoglossus semilaevis | reverse complement strand
TTTAAGCAGCCTGATCCTGCGCTCTCCTGACCGTGGTTGGAGTCGGGACTTGGAAACACAGCTCTTTCTCGTTTGGTTGTTTAAATTTGCTTTAATTTTCTTTCCTTTACAACCGGGGGGTGAGTACATTCATCCATCGTCAAACAAGTTTTTTGGGCAGACCAAAGCGTGTTTAGCTACAGAAGAATTTGTTTAAAAAATAGTCACAAGAATCAATACTAAGTTGATGTTAT
>NW_007609436.1:0-233 GCF_000523025.1 Cynoglossus semilaevis | reverse complement strand
GTCACAGAGACAGGCTAGTTCCTGTGGAAATATTCAAATGTTAGATTAAAGATTAGTGAACAGAAGTGACTGTTGTCACTGTGGGAATGTTGTTCTGAAGTTTCAGCCAAAAACACAGCAGCTAAACTATCAAATGCATTCCAAAAAAGTGAAAAAAAAAGTGCAAATAAATCATATAAAAACATGTACATACATACAGAGCTAAGGACAAAAGGCTAAGAGTGAAAAATGAG
>NW_007609435.1:0-233 GCF_000523025.1 Cynoglossus semilaevis | reverse complement strand
TTTTTTCCTTCAGTATATTTTCAACAAATCAGCTAAATCCTTCTCTTCCAGGTGTGGAAAAAAATGTTGTAAACTAAGAATGCTTCATTATATATAAATAATGATTAATTGTTTTTATCAATATACAAAATGCAAAAGGAGTGAAAAAAAACAAAAAATCTAAATCACAATATTTGCTGTTACAGTGGAACGTCGAGATACGAGCATCTCGACATACAAGTATTTCAAGATAC
>NW_007609434.1:0-233 GCF_000523025.1 Cynoglossus semilaevis | reverse complement strand
TGGATAAGATGACTGAGAACCTACACGGACCATCTGGCAAGAACTCTTGCAGTGTGTCCTCAGCATTGAGTCATTAGGTTGAGCATTTAGCTACTGTGATAGGTAACAGTTCTGGAACCGATCTACAGATACAATCTACATTGGAGTTCATTTGGAAGGTCAAACAGGTTTCAGTTAGGATCTGACACAGACCACGGACAGGGTCCAAAAGTATCTGGGCCAGATAAGACTTA
>NW_007609433.1:0-233 GCF_000523025.1 Cynoglossus semilaevis | reverse complement strand
ACACACACACACACAGTGTGACACAAATCTGTCGTTTCATGTTAGATGGAAAGAGAGAAGTGGAAAAACAACATCACTTCTTCTTCTTCTCTTGTCTGAACATGAACGCGTCTCCGTCCATTCACATAAACTTCATTTTTACTTGACGTTAATTCAGCAGTGTTATATTATTTTTTATTATAGGTAAATAAAATAACTTTTACACATTTAGAAAGCCATATTTGTTTAAAACA
>NW_007609432.1:0-233 GCF_000523025.1 Cynoglossus semilaevis | reverse complement strand
GTTGCCCTCGATGTAACTATTTTTTGAACTACCAAACAACTACACACATGAATACCTGCAGTATCTCCTTATACTTGACTGACTGACAATAGTTTTTACAAGAACACATTTGACCTACTGATCCACCGTTGGGTAGAGACTTCAGGTACGTCAGATAAGAAATCTAAATTAGTTGTGAAGTCCATTATCATAAACATGAAAAGTGGTTTTAATAACCCAACTATCCATCCAGT
>NW_007609431.1:0-233 GCF_000523025.1 Cynoglossus semilaevis | reverse complement strand
TTTTATTTGTAAAGCCCAAATTCACAAGACACATTTTGCC
The DNA here is from genome assembly GCF_000523025.1 of Cynoglossus semilaevis. NCBI lineage: Eukaryota > Metazoa > Chordata > Actinopteri > Pleuronectiformes > Cynoglossidae > Cynoglossus > Cynoglossus semilaevis. The sequence continues at coordinate 193 of NW_007609431.1, read as the reverse complement.
TTAATGGTTTTTCCAATATGTACATGATGAGAGAGCGGAGCAGCCGCTCCACCGTCCACCGTCCACTTTAGGAACCGTCGGACGAGTCGCTACGAGCAAACAGTGCCGCGGTCGAAGCCGCTGTGTCAGGAGCATCGAACGTATCATTTTTTTAATGATTGAATGTATAACAGCAGCAGTGGGGGGGGGGGGG
>NW_007609430.1:0-233 GCF_000523025.1 Cynoglossus semilaevis | reverse complement strand
CAGAAAATAACTTCATTAGGTTCAGCTCTCCTCGACTCACATCAGAGTTCTGTTCCTATGGCGCAACGTAACTTGATTTTCACAAGTCGCATCTCGCATACGATACATCAGTACCCATGTCACTCACCTACGCAAACAAAGACATAACATCATAATCTAAGACGTATATACACGGGTTATAATATAGCTGGGAAAACGAGGATAAGATAAGACGTTTCGCCTCTCATCCAAGA
>NW_007609429.1:0-233 GCF_000523025.1 Cynoglossus semilaevis | reverse complement strand
TTTCAGGTTCAATTTATGTTTGATTTAATTCTGCTGCCGTGTGTCAGCCTGTGGTTCAGTGGTTCAGTTTGAGGCTGGACAGGTGGATGTGCTGGCACAGAGGCATTAACCACAGAGTAGCAGTAACTCTAACTCGAACCCTTTCTGGGTCGGAATGGTACCGTTGGGAGCCGGTTCCCCACAAGACCCGGTTCTGGATCCCCTACTGGAGTCGGTTCTCTGGGCCGTTTGTT
>NW_007609428.1:0-233 GCF_000523025.1 Cynoglossus semilaevis | reverse complement strand
TAAACCAGCGTATAAATGTGTGTAAACTTTACGTAATAAAAGGTCAAGAAAACTCGAGTAACTCTGCAAAGCTCTATAAAGTATTTTCAAATGTGCACACACTGGCAAAAAGCTTTTAAGGCGCCGTTAGGATGAAGTATGTTGAAAGCATCAACAGTAGTAGTTTTGCACTGTAGTAGTAAACATGCTAAATCGCTACTTCTTTACTACTTAAGTATTCACTTACATTATTT
>NW_007609427.1:0-233 GCF_000523025.1 Cynoglossus semilaevis | reverse complement strand
ATAAAGAATTAAGACGGCAGAACTTTTAAAAACCGTGATATTCCACAGATGACTGTTAGCTTGCTTGCCAACAGCAAAACACGAAAACAGCATCACGTTTAAATCAGGTAAAAGATAGCGGTATTGGGGCAAGCTAAGGTAGACTGGGGAGAACAGCTCCACCTGGGGGATCATGGGTAAAGTTTTTCAGACAGTCCCAGGTTTTCTTCATGTAAAATTTTACCCCTAGTTAT
>NW_007609426.1:0-233 GCF_000523025.1 Cynoglossus semilaevis | reverse complement strand
AGAAAAAAGAAATCCCATTTCCTGTCGGCAGCACATGTAATAGCCTCTGTCAGCCATGTCGAACGCACACCATCTCACCAAAAATACAGCCATCCGAGCACATCCCATCACAACTGCCCAAACAAATACTGTCACAACTTAATATGTTCTGACACCGGGTGTGGAAGAGCAACATAAATAAATGCAGCACATTAAAAAAAGTGACTTTCCACATGTGGTTTGAACAACAAGCA
>NW_007609425.1:0-233 GCF_000523025.1 Cynoglossus semilaevis | reverse complement strand
CGACTGGCTCTGCCAGCTAGCTGCTAAACTAGCCTGCTAGCTATCAACAATAATCCGAGTCGGACTGATTCCTTCTTCCGACACTCAAAGGTGAATGTTTCGGCAAACAACAAATGGGAAACATTCGTTCTTCGGAGTTTCAGTGTGTCTATGTCGACACTGGCGGCTCTTTTCGACTTAAAACGCGAAATATGACGAATGTTGCGATCAAGAGGCTCCCCTCTCGTAGAACA
>NW_007609424.1:0-233 GCF_000523025.1 Cynoglossus semilaevis | reverse complement strand
ATTACAAAATTAAGCTAATATCGGCCGGTAATATCGGATGACTGATATTATCGGACATCCTTAGTTTTTGTTTATTTTAGGAAATATACATTCATGTCCCTGCGTTATTCACTCCATTAAAGACAGTGTCCTCAATTAAAACCCTGGTCATGAAATTAGTGGATAAAGCTCAATTAAATCCATTCAAAAATATTTGATAAGACTTTCTACTGACTCCTTTTTCAACTCCTGTT
>NW_007609423.1:0-233 GCF_000523025.1 Cynoglossus semilaevis | reverse complement strand
ATATTTTTCTAAAATTCAAATTCATGTAATTTCATGTGATGTCAACTCATTTTTTTGTTTAAGAATTAAATCAAAGTTCTCTGTCTGTGAAAACACTGGAAAAACAATCCTTAAAATTCATGAAGATGTTGAAGGAAATCAGAACCAATTTTTCAGGAACTGGTGTTTGTAAAACCTTGACAAAAGAATCTTTTTCCAATCTTTTCGTTCTGTGTATCTCTGCAGGGTGTGAC
>NW_007609422.1:0-233 GCF_000523025.1 Cynoglossus semilaevis | reverse complement strand
ATTTAAATTAGAAAACAGAAAGATTTATTTGACCTAGGTAGGGATTTCTTGTAATATCTCTTTCTTTCTCGTACTTACTTAATAGCAGGGGATTCATCTTTGATGAACTCCCACATACTGTTAATGAGAGAACATAAAGAAAGAAAAAAAAAGCTCCTGGCTTGGAGTGATGAGTTAAAGGAAGGCTTTAATGGTGTTTTGCATTAAGCAGATTAAACCTAAATCTTTCTCTC
>NW_007609421.1:0-233 GCF_000523025.1 Cynoglossus semilaevis | reverse complement strand
CATCAACCATGACGTCAGACGAGGTGCAACAGGTGCAACCAAAGCACCTGTTAGTGAGAGTAGCCTCTGTTGGACGGAGCTTTTGTTAAAAGTTTTCACCTAAGGGAAGTAACTGTGTCTCACTCTGGTTCCCAGTGAAGATGATACCAGTTGTTCCTCTGAACCCCCTGACCCATCCACAGACTAAAAACACATTGTCAATAATACTGGAAATAAATATTTTTAATATATAT
>NW_007609420.1:0-233 GCF_000523025.1 Cynoglossus semilaevis | reverse complement strand
GTAGAGAAGGCTAAAAGCATTTTAGCCCCTACATGTCATTTATTTCAGTTCACCTGAACGCTCCATCTGTCTTTCTATTTTTCAGGTGATGTTGAACGCAGCTCCCTCCTTCCTAAACGTTTTCTCTCGTCTTGTGACATCCGTCATGTGCCGTGGTCAACAGAGAGGACACAGCAAGACAGGTATAGCCTGGATTTCACTAACAGACGTTTTGACACATTTGACACTGTTGC
>NW_007609419.1:0-233 GCF_000523025.1 Cynoglossus semilaevis | reverse complement strand
TCGACTCTTCTTCTCTAACAAAGTTTTTAGGTGTTGAATTTTCTCGTGTTTCAAGTTTTAAAGAGAGAAATATTTTACACCGTTTCTGCCAAGAAACAAATAAAGTTGGTCATGTGACCGAGGCAGCAGACGGCGTCACACCCACCGCCCACGAACAGAAGGTAACACATAACAATGTATTTGACTAGTGGCCAATCAGGGAAGGAGCTCGTGTTTGTCACCTTCCTCCTTCA
>NW_007609418.1:0-233 GCF_000523025.1 Cynoglossus semilaevis | reverse complement strand
TTTTTTTTTCTGGTTGAGAAGCTGCACACGAACATAAACGCGGACAGTACAAACAATGTTTGCTGGAGGGCTACCTTGAGCGAGCCCGCAAGATTGTAAACACCTTCACACACACACACAGTCCTTAGCAGTGATTAGTTCCATTTTGTGTACGCACTTGATCTTCACTGTGAATGTTTAGAAGATGAAGAGAGAGAACAGGATATGGCAACAAGGCAGAATGGTACAAAAAA
>NW_007609417.1:0-233 GCF_000523025.1 Cynoglossus semilaevis | reverse complement strand
GACAGCCCTGAATGAAAGTTGAAGAAAAGTTCAAACACTGCCTATTACAAATTTCAAATCTTCCTGTTTTGTGTCTGAGCAGAAGCCGCCTGCCCCGCTGCTGATTAAGTTCAGACGACAATGTTGCACGATAAAGAGGAAACTAAAGAAATGACACGCACCACATGACCTCAGCTAAAAGCATCAGTGATGAGTTGTTTTTCAGTAAAGATAAAGAAGATTTTGGCACAACA
>NW_007609416.1:0-233 GCF_000523025.1 Cynoglossus semilaevis | reverse complement strand
TTGGACTGTTTTGACACGTCGCCCACATTCTAGACACCAGCTGCTTGTTGTACCAGGTGCTGACATCTGGTGTCATCTGGACTTTTCAGTCAACGTCAGTCCAAACCTCTCACTAGTCCGTCTATCTTGGACCAGATGAGAATGTTGTGCTCAACAAATGGGTTCACTCTTGGTGGACATGTGGCCAAAAAAGTGGGGCGGCCCACCAAGAGTGAATAACACGTACACCTCAA
>NW_007609415.1:0-233 GCF_000523025.1 Cynoglossus semilaevis | reverse complement strand
AACGATTCTTACAGATATCACTAAATGTGCTAATATTGTGCCGATATGATCGGATATTCCTATTAATTATTATTATTTTCTGACATTCTCAATAAGCCATTATAAAAAATATACACCTTACATTTTAGAAATTCCAAAACTTTTAGGTGCAAACTAGCAAACTTGTATTTGTGTTGTTACTGAGCATAAGCAGACACGGGGAGGATATGAAACTCTTCACAGAAAAAAAAAAA
>NW_007609414.1:0-233 GCF_000523025.1 Cynoglossus semilaevis | reverse complement strand
TTTTTCCCTCCCATGCATAAACAGCGTTCACAATGCGTACAAAGGCAGCGCCGCGGCTCACCGGAGTCTGATATGTCGTCCCAGTACGGCGCATCAAACTCATAGTCTGCTTTGAGGATCTGCTCAAACAGCTTTGAGTCGTTCTCGTCATAAAACGGTGGGTAACCGCAGAGCCTGGGGAGATAAAGATGGATGATGGCACAAAAGCAGTCGGAGTACGAGTGCTGTCAATC
>NW_007609413.1:0-233 GCF_000523025.1 Cynoglossus semilaevis | reverse complement strand
GTGTAGTATTCTCAGATTAATTGTAAGTTTTGGGGGGTTGTTTTTGTTGGTGATTTTGTTTTATTTTGGCAAGAGCATATATAATATATACTGCATGTAAACTAATAATGATCATAATAAGAATTATTATTGTTATGGTTATTATTATTATTATATTATTAACAATAATAATAATATTCGTATTGTCATTAGATTATGGACATAGTTGACATGACAAAATAAAATGTATATAA
>NW_007609412.1:0-233 GCF_000523025.1 Cynoglossus semilaevis | reverse complement strand
TGACAAGTCAGACCGAAACATCCCCTAAAACTGAAGCACCAGAACATTTCAACACAGGTCAAAAAAATGTCTTCATACATATTTATCTTTTTACCATCACCATTTACAGACACATCACTAGCGTTGCTGCTCACAGTTCGACAAATAGAGATGGAAAATATTTCATTTGAACATTGAGACACAGGAAGTCCCATAGGTCAAAGCTGGTGGTTCGCATGCTTCTCTTTTCTCTC
>NW_007609411.1:0-233 GCF_000523025.1 Cynoglossus semilaevis | reverse complement strand
GAGATTTCAAGCCATTTCTTGCTCATTTTGTAGACAGTAGGGATAATGACAAATTAGCAACACCTTTATTTGTCATTTGACGTCTTTCAATGTAAGAGAGATCAGGCCACGTCTAACCCCAACAGGCTACCCAGCTACTGGTACAGACCATGATCATCTCCCGCCTGGACTACTGCAACACCCTTCTAAGCAGGCCTCCCAGCCCATAGCTGCCCGCATCAAATTCAAATCAC
>NW_007609410.1:0-233 GCF_000523025.1 Cynoglossus semilaevis | reverse complement strand
AAAAGTACCTGAATGGCGGACGTGTACTGTTCCATTCTGTTCCCAATCCTGGAGACAATCGGGGAATGAGCGGCTCTGGGTGCAGTGCTACAGTAAGAAATGACACGGTGATCGTTAAAGAGCTGGTTTCCTCATCTGGACGCTGCCACTGTACGACACATTCATTGTATGAGTCTTACCTTTTCAGGGCAGATCGGTTGAGGAACTCTGCTTTCTCCCCAATCTGCACACAG
>NW_007609409.1:0-233 GCF_000523025.1 Cynoglossus semilaevis | reverse complement strand
GTTTTTATAGAGGCAGCATTTGTCTACAGGCATCTCTGGAGACAGCAACACGCCGCTCCAGCCTCCCTCGGCCTGCTCCACATTCAAAGGTAATTGCAAAAGCAAATACATGATGGGATTTGTTCCTAATGTGTCATGAATTTTTCATTCTCTGTGGTGTTCAATTCAAGGTCAATTACAGTAAGACATAAAACATGAGACACTTTAAGCTGGGAAGACCTTTTAATGAGAAA
>NW_007609408.1:0-233 GCF_000523025.1 Cynoglossus semilaevis | reverse complement strand
GATTATGGGACTTTTGACTTCTAACATTTACGGTTCATTCTCATTACATTTAACTGTTTGTCTGTTTCAATATTCTGTTTAATTTTAAATATGTCAATTCAACATATCACTAAATAAAGCACGAAATAAAGCGTTGCTGCATTACATGTAGTTTTTTTTCCCCATTTAAGTAATATTACCAAAGATGACCACTAGAGGTTAGTAATGTGTCATGGTCATTAGGGGAAAAAAAA
>NW_007609407.1:0-233 GCF_000523025.1 Cynoglossus semilaevis | reverse complement strand
GTGTTTTTCAACCTTGGGGTCGCGACCTCACGTGGGGTCGCTTTGGAATCCAAGTGATGTTGCCAGAAATGTCTAGTAATTTATCAAACATTATTATATAAATTTTAAAAAATACAATTAAAAACACTACACATAATCCTAAACCACTGTATTATTTGACTTTCTTGATTAACAACTAACTCTAGAAAATAAATGCGATTAAGAACCACAGTACTGCCTTCAGTTCAGGCCAT
>NW_007609406.1:0-233 GCF_000523025.1 Cynoglossus semilaevis | reverse complement strand
TTTTTTGGATAAAGTGCTTCTTTATTTCTGTGCTAAGCCAAAGGCAGCAGGGCTGTTAAGAGACATCTGAGGATCTTTCACTGCTCTCGGCTCATTTAAAAAATAAAAATGTTTTATGGAAAAATAAAAATATTTAGAATTCAAATCTTTGCTAATAGTTATATGCTTGGATGTCTACTAAAAACAAAATCCAAAATGCTGAAAAATGCTACAAGCTACCCATAGTTAGTCAA
>NW_007609405.1:0-233 GCF_000523025.1 Cynoglossus semilaevis | reverse complement strand
TCAACGCTTGTTGTTGTACTCTTTGACAACTTCGTCATAGGACGTTTGGTATGGACAGAACACCATAAAACTCTTTCTAATACACAAGTGTCTCTACAGAAGGGTCCGGTCCGAACAGAATCTGTATTGATCAACCAGGAAGACACTACAAATCCACCAGAACTTGTGAAACAAGAAAAGAGGAATACTGGTCCATTGAATACCATGTAATACCAGGCCAACAATGTGCCAAC
>NW_007609404.1:0-233 GCF_000523025.1 Cynoglossus semilaevis | reverse complement strand
ACCCTTATTTCGCCAAGACACACTTTCCAAATACTGCGTCCTACGTTGCCGTGGACAAAGGAGGTGTGACTTGACGGATATATTTCAAGTTGTTCTGTTTGTGATCTGGATTATTAAAACCAAACGTGGCCGCAGCGCGTGAGTTCCACATCCGAGGAGTCAATAGTGTCGTGCGAAGACGTGAGGCTGGACACGAGCCTCGTCCCTCACGCGGCCCCAGTCGTCCTCGGGCG
>NW_007609403.1:0-233 GCF_000523025.1 Cynoglossus semilaevis | reverse complement strand
TTTTTTACTTCCCCAGAAGAAAATGTTTGGACAGCTGTGAGATGAGATTTTTTATTAAAATGTTTTTTTTCTCTGTAGCCCACACTGACACCCCACCTGGGATACACGGATAATAAGACGTGTCGTCTACAAGGTGGCGCCGTTGTCACTTCAACAATACAGTACAGGGAAACCCTGCAGCATCTGAGTCCACTTTAATGAGGAGACGGAGATGGAGACACACACACACACAC
>NW_007609402.1:0-233 GCF_000523025.1 Cynoglossus semilaevis | reverse complement strand
AGGCAAGAGCACAAACCACTCTTCCACTACGGAGCATGGATTAATGTGAATTAAGTCAAAACCACTGATCTTTCTTCAGTCTCTTCTCTCACTAACTCAGATTATCTCTCTGTGGAGTGAACATTAAAAAGGTCGTCCAATAAAATGAAGGACATCAACGTTATAGGTAAAAGGAGGGAAATAAACAAACCAGAGTGGTCATAAAAACCAGAAACAGAAACCCAACCATCCTG
>NW_007609401.1:0-233 GCF_000523025.1 Cynoglossus semilaevis | reverse complement strand
CTTATATCAAAACTATTAAAGGTTTTGGTATGTGCATAAGTTATAAATCCAACCACTTTTCAAATGTTTCACCTTATTATTTTACATAGGGAATGGCTTGGCTACGCTAAGCTCAGTCTGCTAGCCTCCTGCAGAAAGCCATTTGTTCTATGGATTTTATCAGCATCTTCTAACCCAACGCTAGCCAGTAGTATTGTTTTCCACTGGTAAACATGTCAACCAACAAAGGTCCA
>NW_007609400.1:0-233 GCF_000523025.1 Cynoglossus semilaevis | reverse complement strand
AAATTAAGGCTACGTTTAGGTAACTTGCTTTATTAGCTAGCCCACTAGCTTACTCTCCTATCACTATTGCTATCTTAAAGGTTTAGCCATTTGGAGCTAAAATGTCCTTCATGACAAAAGGTGTGCACGTTGTGTGGACTACAGAAGCCTGGCTGGACAATCCCCCCGGCCCATTTCTAAATAAAGTGAGTTTTGCTAGTTTATTAGCCTAGCACAGGTATCCTTACTTTGTC
>NW_007609399.1:0-233 GCF_000523025.1 Cynoglossus semilaevis | reverse complement strand
GCTACTGCCAAAATGCTGGAAAACGTCAACTCAAAGTCTTGATATCAGACGTCAGTCACGTGTCATGTGACCTTTGCCTTTCACAAGAACAATGAAGAGAGAAAAAAGTAATACACCCTGTTGAATTTAAAATAAAAAAAATGGGAAATAAAAAAAATACACTAAAAAAAGTTACATTAGCTTACATTCGTTGACAGTGACTTCACCAGACTAACAATAAAAAAGAAAAAAAG
>NW_007609398.1:0-233 GCF_000523025.1 Cynoglossus semilaevis | reverse complement strand
TATGTAAACTTAACATTATTACAGAGCTTTGTTTGCTATCAGACTGAAACACATTCTTTAGACATGCAGACATCTCTTAAGAAGCTACTTTTACTTACGTACGTGATTTTTAGTCGCGTTGTTCCATGGGAAAAAATCCTCACAGAAGAAAAACACCAACCTGGATTACTATGCAGATCCTCCACGCAGTTTGATACTGCCTCGGTCAGTGATTGGCGGGCTTCGCCCAAGTC
>NW_007609397.1:0-233 GCF_000523025.1 Cynoglossus semilaevis | reverse complement strand
AAATTCATTTATAGTAATCAACTCTAAAGAATGCATTCAATTGCGTCAATAGGTGGTGGTGTTGCTCCTGAAGTTTGTTTGCCAGTTGAAATGTGCACAGGATGCGCTGAATGACATGACAGTGAGGGACTGCACTGCTTGCTGCAGAGTATTGCAGTTTTGATTTTTACTTCACGTTGGCAGTTTGGAACAAAAGCTGATGGTTTTTGAACTTTCCTGGTACAGGAGAAAAA
>NW_007609396.1:0-233 GCF_000523025.1 Cynoglossus semilaevis | reverse complement strand
ACAGACACAGGAGAAGACCTTTCATTGAAAGTGAAACTGCAGAAAACACACAAATAAGTCAATAAAAACCATATTTGAAAGTATCAGATAAGTATTGAAATGATTAGAATTACCATTTTTGTAACAAGCACCGGCCTGTTGGTATTAGTCATTAATGCAGAACGGTAATACTACACCATGACTGAAGGATCATTACATTTTCAAAATCTTCTGTTAGTATCAGAGTCTGAATG
>NW_007609395.1:0-233 GCF_000523025.1 Cynoglossus semilaevis | reverse complement strand
TGGGTATTGCGGGGAAAAGGCAGGAGTATAATGATATTCTAAATAAATTATAGAATTTGAAAAAGTGAGATTCTCACTGACAGTGAAGAGGATCAGAGGGAGAGTCAAGGTGGAGCAGTTTGGAGATGAAGTTAGAGAGGTGATGTTCAGATGGTTTGGACATGGGTCCATAAGAGATATTACCTGTTAGCAACACCTTTTGGAGATAGTTTGATGGAGAGGGATAGATAGAT
>NW_007609394.1:0-233 GCF_000523025.1 Cynoglossus semilaevis | reverse complement strand
AAAAAAAAAAAAAAAAATGTGAGGAAAGTCTTGCATCAGCAAAAATGTATCCATTTTTCTCCTAAAACTTAATTTGTTTCTGGGGTTTCGGAAAGGGATTGGTTCACTCCCAGCACTCATCAGGCGATGGATAGTTGGCCGGTCCATCTCTGGACCCCAAATGAAGACAAACAAGCGAACACTCTCACGCTGGGGGTCACTGGGTCATTCTACCACACAGTGGAGGTGCTGTC
>NW_007609393.1:0-233 GCF_000523025.1 Cynoglossus semilaevis | reverse complement strand
TTGTTTGTTTGTTTGTTTTTTACATCCAATATTCTGTACAGTGCCTTTGATATGAGGCTGTGAAAAGGGGGAATAAAGAGAGATCTGGATAAAGTTATCTTGCATTCATGCAATGAATCTGAAGATGCTCCTTGAAAATCCCAAGGAGTTCCCACAGCAAATTTAAAAACATCCAGTCGCCCCCTGTTTCTCCACACGAACAGTCTTTTACTGAAAACATTTACATTAATATC
>NW_007609392.1:0-233 GCF_000523025.1 Cynoglossus semilaevis | reverse complement strand
TTATGACAATGACATAATCAAAAATAATACAATAAAATAATAATGTTTTTTTTTTGTACTTTTTGTACTTTTTTTTAAATGGTTGTTCAGCGCAAAGTGACTCCTATATTAGCCTGGTGGTTAAAAGTAGAATTACAGCCGTAACTTTAATATATTTTTTTTAATTTAATTGGTCATGATCTACATGATCTCTAATTGGACATCCTTGATCAGGAGTCTGTCCTTTGTCTTTT
>NW_007609391.1:0-233 GCF_000523025.1 Cynoglossus semilaevis | reverse complement strand
TTTTTTTTTTCATCTTGTTGTTACTACAGACTGTATTAGAATGTTGAGTGAAACCTTCGGGTTTGAAGGTGGCTGGTAGAACTTAGCTTAGGGGAGTCACGACAATACGAATTTTTGCGAAAAGTTAGACATATTTAACTATTTAATTGCTCTTAAACTCTACAAGACAGAGAGACGTAATCTCTTCTAACACACGTTATTTGCGAAAGAACCGTGAAACGTTTGTCATCATC
>NW_007609390.1:0-233 GCF_000523025.1 Cynoglossus semilaevis | reverse complement strand
CCCCTTTTCGGTCCTCGCCGACTGCTTTGTATCTCTTTTTCATCTTTTGTTTTTGTACACAAATGGGATCCATCCATCTCCTCAAAACAATAAGTGAGGAGTGGGGGGGATGGGCAGAGAGAAAGGCTGATTGTAAACTGTAAGAGGTGTGCAGCAACTGGGACAGATTATGTCTGCGGAAACAAGGACTGCAGGATCCCAACCATCCCCCACACACCACACACACACACACA
>NW_007609389.1:0-233 GCF_000523025.1 Cynoglossus semilaevis | reverse complement strand
GAGAGAGAGTGTGTCGCCTGTTGTGTAATTTGATTCAGGGGATTTTCCGAGCTCATTTCATCACTTAATTAACTGGAGTACAGAGTATGGCTGCGGCGTTTCTATCTCCTCTGCTTTCACTTTTTGTTTATCTCTCGGCCACAGAGGTGTGGAGTCATCTGAAGGTGTTTGGCTTCATATTCAGATTAACGCCTGTCAACCACAAAGGCGGCATCATCTTCTTCTTCTTCTTC
>NW_007609388.1:0-233 GCF_000523025.1 Cynoglossus semilaevis | reverse complement strand
GTTTGTTTTGTTTTAGCCTTGAATGTGGAGCAGCTCTGACGCAGCTCTGTGTGTCCTGTGAACAAGCGTACGGTGTTCCTCTTCGGCTGGTCGAGTGCGGAGCCACTCCACTGGAGTGCAGTTCAGGTTTAATGAGATGGGAGGCGATGTTGACCTCCACAGTCTTCATTCAGACAAATCAAAAAATACAACAATCATCACGAGAGCTGGGACAGTTGGTACAAATCTGTAAC
>NW_007609387.1:0-233 GCF_000523025.1 Cynoglossus semilaevis | reverse complement strand
ATTACCAGCCTGTCCTATAGACAAAAACACTGAAATCATGAATAAATCAACACAAACACACCTGGACTCTGTCAAACAAATGATGCTGATTCACAGCAACGGCTCTGATGAGGTTTGATCCAGACACAGGTGCCGCCCGCCAACATATATATATACTAGATCCAAAAAGTTTATTGTCTGGGCTTATTGTCAAAACCAACGCTGCTGCTGAAACCTGGAGCAGGTGGAGAAAA
>NW_007609386.1:0-233 GCF_000523025.1 Cynoglossus semilaevis | reverse complement strand
TAGGTAGCTAGGTACCTAGTAAAGCTAGGTAGTAGTAAGGTAGGAATACCCATTTGTTTACCTCACAAAATGAGAGTTTTTTTTTTTATTGAAAAACTGTATTTGCAGGTTATAGCATTTTTAATAGGTCTTAAAAATCTTACCAACTCTTCACTAATTTCTATTGGCTCCTTAAACACAGTCCACACCACAGCTTCGTTGCACGAGGGGGTAGTTAGGGAGCCAAGGTAGCG
>NW_007609385.1:0-233 GCF_000523025.1 Cynoglossus semilaevis | reverse complement strand
TTTTGCTTGAGTTCTTCTTGACAGACTGTTCACACACCTCCTTGGGTGTGATCTCATTAGAAAGAAGTGACAGTTCAGGAACAGTTAAAGCACAGTAATCTCCTCACGTCCTCAGAAGCACGTAGCGTTGATCCGTCCTTTAAGCCTCGGACTGACCTCCATTTAACTCTGACCTGCCGTGGTTAAAAGCTGTCAGACTGGTGTTGCACACTCGTTGCCCGACGTCCTTTGAG
>NW_007609384.1:0-233 GCF_000523025.1 Cynoglossus semilaevis | reverse complement strand
CCCCCCGTGCATCATATCAAACGCTCCCCCCAAAACAAAAGATACTCTGTGATTCCGGTTTCTTTTTTCTTTTTTTTCCTGGCTTCAGTAGAGAGATTACTAATGAGACTCCAGTCTGTGCTCAGATTTTTGGCTTCAGAATAACTTGAGTTTCGTCTCATGTTGCAGGCAAATAAAGACAAAAAGAGGATCATTGTCAGTCCTCTGTGGTTTCCACAAGGATTCTTTTTTTT
>NW_007609383.1:0-233 GCF_000523025.1 Cynoglossus semilaevis | reverse complement strand
GTGTGTTCTTGGTACAGCTGAACCTGTGGACAACAGGACAACATATTTGTTTGGACACTTTGTCCGAACGTCTTGCGTTGTCTCCGACGAGTGGGAGGGTGTTTGAAGTGAACGGTTTATTCTGGATTGAGGATTAAAATTAGGGTTGGATTAGAGTCCAATTAAGGATTAGGTTAAATCAACTATAAAATTGAATTGAAGAAAACGGTAATTGCATTATGCTTCTTATACAC
>NW_007609382.1:0-233 GCF_000523025.1 Cynoglossus semilaevis | reverse complement strand
TCACAGGAGGCCCATCGGAAGGCTTTAATTAAATCCAAAATCAGTCTCTGAGTGAATGATTAATGGGAAGAAAGGTGTTTTGGTACCTGAACGCCTCAGCCATTTGTCTTCTCCTGACCTCTGTCAGGTTACTGTTACTTTCTGACCCACGGTGCAAAAATGTTTTTTTGGCTGAGAGAAGAGAAGAGAAGTTCTGTGACTGTGGGAAAAATAAAAAAAGAGGAGATTTGGTT
>NW_007609381.1:0-233 GCF_000523025.1 Cynoglossus semilaevis | reverse complement strand
ATATATAAAAAAAGAAATAGCTCACTGAATAAACAAAAGCTAGGTTAATGCGCGTTGCAGTTGTGTTCCTGTCATTTAGGTTATGAAAAATAGTGGTTTATTTATATGCAGCCCAATATGACAAACAAGTTAAACATTATATGATCCTAACTTGTCATACAAGAGTATAATGCTACGCTATACATAGCTCATAAAGCAACTAAGAAATAGGCTGCCAGGCTAGGAATAGGTTC
>NW_007609380.1:0-233 GCF_000523025.1 Cynoglossus semilaevis | reverse complement strand
ATTACATCCATTGACGTCAACGTTCTTCTCACAGAACATTTCTGTTTCATTAACTTTGTTTTTGGCTCCAGATTCTGCCCTTAACAATCACAGAGCTTTGACTGGAGCTTCCAGATCGTTTTACTCCTGAATGAAAACCTGTTTTAACTGTAAAATCCAAACAATAATGAGAACCTGGGTGGAAACCCTGGAGTTTTAATCTAAACAATGAATATACAATTTAACATACAATC
>NW_007609379.1:0-234 GCF_000523025.1 Cynoglossus semilaevis | reverse complement strand
CTCTGAACTAACCATGATTGCGTGAATGTGAATGGTTATAAATGAAGCCCGTAAGCATTAGAAGACGATGGGATAAAAAGTTGATCTGCTCCAGAAGACATGAGACCCAGCTTTGGTCCACTGACCCTAGATTGACCCCACAGACTGAACCCAGTTTTTGATGCTGCTGGCAAAGAAGTTCAAGTGGAGAAAAGATTAGAGTTCACTCAGTGAAGTCAAATCTCTCTCTCTCTC
>NW_007609378.1:0-234 GCF_000523025.1 Cynoglossus semilaevis | reverse complement strand
ACTGACCAACCACCCAGCCAAGAAGTACGTCTTTGACTTCATGAGAGTCCTGATTATGGACAACCTGTGCATGACTCCTGCCAGCAAACAGACACCGGTCATTGACCTTCTGTTAGAGGTGACGACGAGGAAACATTAACAGTCTTGGTTTCTGCAAGACACTTGCAAAGTTGAGTCATTTTTTTATTTAATTATTTGTTTTCAACTATTAGGCATCACCAGAGCGTTCTACCA
>NW_007609377.1:0-234 GCF_000523025.1 Cynoglossus semilaevis | reverse complement strand
TTTTTTATTTGGTTAGGTTTACTTAACAGAAACCCATCTTCATCAGTCACCGATACAGAAGAGGCACATGTTTTTTACCTTGACGATTTTTACGTATCCTCTTCGCCCTTTGGATTTCCTTCTTGCATTCTGTGATCTTTTCATGTGCAGAAGTAATGTTTTGTTCTGCAGTGCAACAAAAACAGGTTTTAAGTGTAGAATGTGTCAAACAGTGTTAGTAGTTATTCATGGGAG
>NW_007609376.1:0-234 GCF_000523025.1 Cynoglossus semilaevis | reverse complement strand
AAATTAATTGGTTTAAATTCAATTTTAAAAAATGATGAACATCAAGGATTGAAGGACATTTTTTTTCTTTAATTTTGTGCCCCTAATCTGAGAGACTGTAGGTCTGGTCAACACTAACCTGTTTATTGAAGTTTCCTCCTCCGTTGAGGTGTGTGTTTGCCCCCGTCGGCCACCGTAGGAACAGGATTCAATGACAGGACAAAGAGAGAAGGACAGAGGACAGACGCAGGAGGG
>NW_007609375.1:0-234 GCF_000523025.1 Cynoglossus semilaevis | reverse complement strand
AAAAAAAAAAACACAACTACGAGCCAGAACCATTAATAAAAGGCAGAAGGGGTCCACACTTTCATGTTTTCCCTTTAAAACTCTAGATGAATGTGGTAAAAATGTCCTAACAGATCAGTAGATTTTGAAATTTTCAGAAGGTTTGAGACATAAATCGACCTTTAAAAAAGTTCACATTTTACATTTGCAGAAACAAAAAAAAAATACAAAATTATAGATTTAATTCTATTTTAA
>NW_007609374.1:0-234 GCF_000523025.1 Cynoglossus semilaevis | reverse complement strand
TGACCTTTAGAAACAAGAACAGTCTTGGAATATAATTTAAGATCAAGCGCAGCAGGTAACAAGATGACAAGAAAGGCTGTAATCTCTGCTTTGTCATCTGACAGGTCATTTATCTACCATATCCTCTGCCAAACAAATGCTCAGACTTGGAACAGCTCTGGTAATGCGACATCTGATGGAGAAAACACCCCCCTCCCGCTGACTCAGTGATGTAGTCTTGGATTAGGTTTTTTT
>NW_007609373.1:0-234 GCF_000523025.1 Cynoglossus semilaevis | reverse complement strand
ACCAAACACCACTTGAAACAGTAGCATCTGTCTTTCTGACTCACCCTGTGATATCTAATTTTGGGTAACATTCCGATAATGCCGAAAGTTTTCTGTAAAAGACCTCCACACATGAAGATCGTTACATTTTATCGCTGTAGAAACTACAATGTGTTTTTTGTTATTGTAATGTAACCTTTATTCATCAGGCAAATTGACAAAGGAACAGCATCAGGGAGAGGAGTGAACATTCTG
>NW_007609372.1:0-234 GCF_000523025.1 Cynoglossus semilaevis | reverse complement strand
TTTTTTTTTTTGTAGAAATGCTTTAAGTTGCTCCTTGCCAGGGGTGACCCTTTTGACCCATTCATTTGAGCAGAATTAACTGCCCTTGCCAGATGAAAAGACAAACAAAAACACACAAGTGAGCTCACGCTGGCACCAAAATCAATAGGCTTATTTTGCGTTTCTTTTGTGTGTCACTCTCCTCACTGCTCAGGATATGATGGCCATATTGATAAATGTGTGCGAGGCATTTTT
>NW_007609371.1:0-234 GCF_000523025.1 Cynoglossus semilaevis | reverse complement strand
GCCTGGTTTTTCACACGTTCCAGTCAAACCGTGTTATATATAATTGTACAGATCAAGTCAAAGTTCCTGGATCTTCTCGCTGCTGTCAGTGATCAGCTTCAAACCACCGCGCCGTGATTACCCCCAGCCAGGGCTGAATCCTAATTTGTCTGCTAATTGCCCTGTGCTTTTTTTTCTCTCGGCTTCAGAAGGCGTAGACGGTAAACTGTCAGGTGTGGGAGCTGCTGCTGCTGC
>NW_007609370.1:0-234 GCF_000523025.1 Cynoglossus semilaevis | reverse complement strand
AAAAAACAACTGCAGCCTTGAAAAACACTGTCTTTATTGTATTAAAAACCCTGTCTGTGTAATCTACCAGTCCCATTTTCTACTTGTTATCAGTCGCTTAAAAATTGAAATTTATATCTCAACAACTCCTCGGGGAGCTCAAACTTTGGAGAGTTGGAAAGATTTCTTACAAAACCTCAGGGAAAAACTGCTGTCCCCATGCAATTGATCTGTGTTAGGAGGTGTAAATCTGTG
>NW_007609369.1:0-234 GCF_000523025.1 Cynoglossus semilaevis | reverse complement strand
CCACTATTTGAGAAGTACTGGGTTAGAGGGTTAGTTAGAGGAGTAGTAAATAAAGTAGGGTATACAGTAGGTCAAGATGAGACAAAGGACAATATCATCAACTATGTATAAGTAAGAATTATATATTATATAAGAACTATAATATAATAACTTAACACTTCCAACTCTGATGCATGTAAATGAGGCCCTTGATGTAATTACAACAAATAGATACTTGACAGTGACTTCCTCAAC
>NW_007609368.1:0-234 GCF_000523025.1 Cynoglossus semilaevis | reverse complement strand
AACATGTTTTTGTTTAAAAAAAATGGAACCTTCAATTTATCAATTGAAGGGTCAACATCTACCTTAAAAGTTTTGCTAACTTTTGTACCTAATATAAATATTCTGATATATATATGTTTTCTTTTCTTTTCACTCACATGATAACACATTTTTAATCGTGATTATTATCCAAATAATGGAATTTTTGACATGGGAAAAAAAATGAAAATTTTGCGTGTGTAGATTTTAGTCATT
>NW_007609367.1:0-234 GCF_000523025.1 Cynoglossus semilaevis | reverse complement strand
CATCCGTCTTGAAACTTTTTGACCATCCATTTTTTAAGCTGTTCCATTAAAGCTGAACGAAATTATACATATTATCACCATCATGTGGCTCTAGTGTAAACTGATAACTGAAATTAGCGTCAGCAGCAGCTCTTCTCCTGGAACACCAGGGACAAATATCTCTTTCAGTGTTGTCAAGAACAATGCTGCCCCCCCTGGCCCCCGGAGGTATTTCTGCAGCTTCTTATTTCCTCC
>NW_007609366.1:0-234 GCF_000523025.1 Cynoglossus semilaevis | reverse complement strand
TTAGGACTGTTTAGACATTCAGTTTATTATTTAATTGGAAAAAAATCTTAAAGATTCTTGTTTTTTTAGTTATGTAAAAACGCATTTTACCAGGGGTGTGTAGACTTTTATATCCACTGTAGTCTTAGCCTTAACCCATGATTAAAATGAGCACAAGCTAATACCTGTCCCTGTGGTTAGCAACCGCTAACACAGGTAAGATATGGCTATATGTTAATATCCAGGTTGAAAAAA
>NW_007609365.1:0-234 GCF_000523025.1 Cynoglossus semilaevis | reverse complement strand
TCAATCCAAATAGCTATCACACATCTTTGGGATCTTTTCTGAATAAGAAGAAATCAATTTCCAAATGTGTAACAAAGGAGTGAACAAGTCAGTGAAAACAAATCAAAAATGTTGTTTGTCCTTATACCATTTTTTAAGAAGATCACATTTTCTGGAAATAAGATTTGTGGCTCCCAACACAGGCATTTAAATAAAAGCTTCAACAAAGCAATTTTCTTGTGACTGCACAGACTT
>NW_007609364.1:0-234 GCF_000523025.1 Cynoglossus semilaevis | reverse complement strand
AAAAAAAAAAGCTACAGTGAGGTCTGGACATGTAAAACATCAGAGTGGTTGTATTGCCTCACAGCGAGAAGCTCAGGGAAGGTGAACGGTCAACAGAGTCATGTGAACAACAGGTTAATCCAATCTGCCTTTATCACCCTAACCTGCTGGGCTCACTCTACTTATATCCACCTGCTAATCCCAGCAATGAAATTAGCTGCAAGACGTGAAACCTCATACTCAATGGCGCCTCTT
>NW_007609363.1:0-234 GCF_000523025.1 Cynoglossus semilaevis | reverse complement strand
AAAGTACCCAGTGTTTCTAATATTACAGCAGGTTTCATGTAGTTAAACACAAATGGTTATTGGCATTAAGAATAAAACATCTATTTATGCAAAACAACTTTAAAATGGTAAATTAAAAATTAAAAATAGATAGTCAAAGTCTGTTTTCAAAATACA
Organism: Cynoglossus semilaevis; assembly: GCF_000523025.1. NCBI lineage: Eukaryota > Metazoa > Chordata > Actinopteri > Pleuronectiformes > Cynoglossidae > Cynoglossus > Cynoglossus semilaevis. Next base: position 78 of record NW_007609363.1, on the reverse strand, counting down.
AATCAAATTAATACATTTTCTATTGCTGTGTGTCTGTGTCACTAGGCAGGAGGCGATCCAGAAAAAGTGAGTATTTTT
>NW_007609362.1:0-234 GCF_000523025.1 Cynoglossus semilaevis | reverse complement strand
GGGGGGGGGGGGGGTATTTCACCAAGACTATGCCGTAAGCGGAAACCATTATTAGAGGCTTTGCTGTTCATATGGAGATCATCAGGCCGCTGTGCTACTTCCACCTACTGGGTTTCTGCACAGAGTCTTAGAAAAATAAAGTCATGACAAGTTTATTGCAGTTTTAGCCCGACCAATAACGCCTCTAAACCCACAGTTCAGTGAAAGTCCAAGAGACTGGAAGAAGCTGGCAGG
>NW_007609361.1:0-234 GCF_000523025.1 Cynoglossus semilaevis | reverse complement strand
TGTTGTCTGAGCGTGAGCAACAATTTTTAATTTGAAACTTTTTAATTAAAAACCTCCGCAGCAGACGTCACAGCAGAACCTGTTGTTGACTGCGGTGACAAGTTCATCTTCCAAAACCCAGTAGTGGGCAGTGTTGTAACTAAATAACTCCGCCAGGCCACCCAATAATGAAAAGCCGATAACGCAATCACTGGGTTTCGTCAAATGACGTGTGACCTAAAAATTAGTTTTGGG
>NW_007609360.1:0-234 GCF_000523025.1 Cynoglossus semilaevis | reverse complement strand
GTCCACAGGCTCTGGGTCTGCCCATCACCGACGCTCAGATCCTGGAGATGGAGGGCCACTCGGAGGACATTGACTTTGTCATGGCGGCTGAAGAGGAACGCAAACTCCGACACGATGTCATGGCTCATGTCCACACCTTCGCACACTGCTGTCCCACCGCTGCTCCCATCATCCATCTGGGGGCCACCTCCTGCTATGTGGGAGACAACACTGTAAATATTTAAGTCGTTCTTT
>NW_007609359.1:0-234 GCF_000523025.1 Cynoglossus semilaevis | reverse complement strand
ACCAGCATTCTGCATACAATCACCTCATTATCAAAATACATCAATAACATAAACTGAGATAACATATGCAACACCTAAGAACAATCTCCAAGTTCAGTTTATTTACTTAATGCTTAAACATTTGGTTTCCTTTCACACACCCCTTACCTCACTATGTCTCTCCTGGGGGACGCGCCCCACTATCTGACAAGTTCTACTGTAGGAACATTTTCATGTAAAGCGATTTCAGACACT
>NW_007609358.1:0-234 GCF_000523025.1 Cynoglossus semilaevis | reverse complement strand
TTTTCTTACCCCAGGACTGAAACCATTTTTCAGTTGCACCCAGTCCAGTGGATTGTTCTGAGGTGAGTTTCCAAAGGAAGCCAGATATTCCGGGTAGTTTGGACCTCTTAATATATCCAGGAGCTGCTGGGAGACCAGTGAGCAGTTTGACACATCCGCAAGTCTGCGGAAGAACGTGACAAGTCAGCATCCCATAAATAAACAAGATTTCCCCCCCCCCCCCCAAAAAAAAAA
>NW_007609357.1:0-234 GCF_000523025.1 Cynoglossus semilaevis | reverse complement strand
TGCTTATCTTTTGGTAAGCATGTATTAACTTTAATAATTATTAATTTGACCAATTATCATTATGAAAATGAGAGATCTTCTGGCTGTGATCATATAGTTTTTCATCCCCAACTTTTCCAGAATATTTCTGGGTTAGCCACAACCTTTAGCTTACTTTGTATTTCATGTTTTAAGACATTTTATTGTGGTTAGCACAAAGCTGTTTTTAACTATTTGTTAATATATTTATACTTT
>NW_007609356.1:0-234 GCF_000523025.1 Cynoglossus semilaevis | reverse complement strand
AAAAAAGTGTATATTTTATGTTGCTGCTGGAAATGACTGCCATAGAATTATGCTTTGTTGACAACAGTGCAGTTTTATCCTACCAAGAATAAAATTTCATCAATAATGATCCCAGCCTTTTTCGCTTCTGGTTCACCAATCCAGGGAAAGTGTAAGGTGTTGTTCTTCAGTGTCTGGCTAATGTCCACGGTGCTGGGGTTCATCAACACAAAGGGAACACAGAGCCACTGCAGA
>NW_007609355.1:0-234 GCF_000523025.1 Cynoglossus semilaevis | reverse complement strand
CGGGCTCGGACACCATATTGAAGAGTTCCCTGCTCGGTTCACCCAGGACACCGGGACACCAGAGCGAGTTTGCTCTCCCCCCCATCTCAACTCAGCCCCCGGGAAATGAGAGGACGAGCCGTGAGCTCGCATGTTTGATTGAACAAAAGGCAAAAGGAACCCAGGTTTGTGCTGCCGACATGGATGACAACACGGCGCCGGGAGCTTCTGGTAAAGACTATCACAGTGGTGACT
>NW_007609354.1:0-234 GCF_000523025.1 Cynoglossus semilaevis | reverse complement strand
CATGGACTCTGGAAAATATTTTAAAAAAATTAAAAACTTAAAAACTGATTAAAAATTGAAAGTCATGCCCCAATTATGGAGCTCGACCCCATCTTTGAGAACCACAGTGTCTATAAATTGTCAGAGTTTCCACATTGATTTTGCTCCTCGGTGCACCTGGAGGCCACTTTAGGGTACTGCAGGGATTCCCACCACTGCACTGAAGTCACTATCAAAGTGAAACATCTGTAGCTC
>NW_007609353.1:0-234 GCF_000523025.1 Cynoglossus semilaevis | reverse complement strand
TTTTTTTTCTCCATGAGCAGCAGTTCACAGGTCAAAGGTCAACAGTAAACGTACCTTCAGGTCCTCCATGACCCGGGGTGTGTGCCACCTCTGTGGAGACTGAGCATGTTGGGTGTAGTACTGTTCAACCTCCTGATGATGAGGAGGAAACACCTCTTCAGTGGATTATCACACAACAACAGGAACCATCACAGAGTCCATCACATTACAGTGATGCCTTCACTGTCCTGGGAC
>NW_007609352.1:0-234 GCF_000523025.1 Cynoglossus semilaevis | reverse complement strand
GGACCATGCACAGGGAGATGAGTGACAGTGAGCTTTGTTCGCTAAACTCACATTAAATACTTGAAAAAGAAAAAGCTGAAAAAGTGTATGTAGTAGTATATAGTATGTAGTAGTGTATGTAGTAAATGTATCCACCTGACACTTTAATATTTGTACAGTCCAGTTTTAATCAGACTAACTCAGTATTTAGTTTACAGCTGGTAATATCACTTTAACATAAATCATTTTTAGCAG
>NW_007609351.1:0-234 GCF_000523025.1 Cynoglossus semilaevis | reverse complement strand
TTTTTCATATTAATAATTCCATCATTTTGGCTTAGTAATAAAAAAAAATAGGGTGAAACACATTCATTGACCTGCTGTTATCTTTCTGCTTCAGAAAAATACAGAAAAAAATTATATTTTTTTTAATCATATTTAGGAATATATAATACATATATATTATTATTATTAATTTATATTCTTTAATCCCAGACCTCTTACTATATAGCCCATAGACAATTCGAGACAGGAATAGCA
>NW_007609350.1:0-234 GCF_000523025.1 Cynoglossus semilaevis | reverse complement strand
TTTTTTTTTTTCAATTTTGTGTATTTTATATCTTTATATTTATTTATTTATATAAAAAGAAGAGATAATAATTCCGTATTTATTTTTTATTATTGTTTGTTGTAAATGTAAGGGTCAAAACGAAAATACTTTTCGTTGGCTAAAACTAGGTATAAAAATGCTTAAAACGACAAAATAAAATAGTTGCAGATACAAACATTTGTCTGTTGAAACTGAAGCAAAATGGCCAAAGAT
>NW_007609349.1:0-234 GCF_000523025.1 Cynoglossus semilaevis | reverse complement strand
TGGTCCTGAGGGTCTGAGTGTGGTCGATTCAGTCACAGCCACTGCGCAATCACTCTTGCTGCGGTCACCTGTTTGTGGCACCTCGTTAATTAAAACAATAACTGCTAAGAAGCAACATTAAGATCCTGTTGAAACTTTTTTTAGTGGACTACATCAATCTCTACCCTTTGGTTTGGACAAACTGCAGGGACATCCATAGTCTCGTTTGACACTACAATTCCCATAACTCTGTTG
>NW_007609348.1:0-234 GCF_000523025.1 Cynoglossus semilaevis | reverse complement strand
ATCATCATCATCATCAGAGTGAACCAACGCCGACCGTAGACTGGGGCTCAGTGCATGCTGGGAACAGCTGACTGGGATCAAACAGAGAAGAAAGGATCACTAATGTATTTATTTATGTGTGTGTGTTTCTCATTATTATTCATGTGGAGTTGCTATGATACAATCAACGCAGCTGGGAACAAACGCTGCGCTCAACCTTTGTTGTCCTTCCTCGTCTTTTTAAACACACACACA
>NW_007609347.1:0-234 GCF_000523025.1 Cynoglossus semilaevis | reverse complement strand
ATGGAGACGGTGCTGGAGACACTGGAGACACTGGAGGTGAGTGAGGTTTCCAAAAAGTCCAGATATAGAAAGACACCTGAAGGTTACTGAAAACACCCTGTGTGGTGAAAATTCAAATGTAAATTAACTTTTCTCTCAGACTACATTTAAATTTACAATATAATGTTCTACAGAGAGATGTAGGTTTTAAAAATCAGCAGCTAAAGCTGTTCTGTGAAGCAGTGAACGCAGCAG
>NW_007609346.1:0-234 GCF_000523025.1 Cynoglossus semilaevis | reverse complement strand
TTCTTCGTATGGAGATCCACTACCACAACCCTCTCCTTATGTCGGGTATGGATGAATACACACCCAAACACACGTGTACCTCAAATTGACATAAAGCAACCCAGCCAAAACTATTACCAATCTAAGCTAATCCCAGTCCCTACCCTAACTCTAACCTGAGACTAATTCTAATCCCGACTCCAAACTAAATCTTGACTGTCTAAACCAAGGGTCCCCAACGCCTGGTTTGGGGAC
>NW_007609345.1:0-234 GCF_000523025.1 Cynoglossus semilaevis | reverse complement strand
GTTTTTTTCTTATTAAAAGAAAACAAATCACTGGAGGTCTTTTCATGGAATATTGCCTTCATTCCTTTCTACATTCCAAATATCTCTCCAAAAAGAAACTCTGCTGAGTCTCAGACTCAGTCTCAGACTTCACCTGCTTATCTAAAGAATGGTCAACCAAACTTAAACCTCCTTTATTCTGGGTTTTATTTGGACTGTGTTGGTTGAAATGTTTGCATTTTTCAATTTTCAGTT
>NW_007609344.1:0-234 GCF_000523025.1 Cynoglossus semilaevis | reverse complement strand
AAAAAATCAAGGGAGTATTTCCAATCACAGACCAATACAGACCTCTACTCGGTGCCTTCACATGCAGTACATGCAGGGTTCCAACAGCAAAAGCAATTAACTGTTTAAATATACTCCCAGTACTTCCAGTACTTCCACAGACATCCTTCAGTTTATTATTACAAGATACTGTCTCATCATCATAACACCAGGAAATAAAAGTCCCGCCCAAAGCTCGTCCTATCTGTTGGTCAC
>NW_007609343.1:0-234 GCF_000523025.1 Cynoglossus semilaevis | reverse complement strand
AGCAAGTACTTGATGATGTTCAAACACTGGTCCAATTGTATTTATTGTTCTCGCTCATTTATTTATATTTACTTCAGCACCGAGGCACCAACAGACACTGTAACTCTCGTCCCAACGTCTGATTTTGAAATGTGTATTGATTATATATTTTTTTAAATGCTGCTAAATATTTACTTTTTACCCACCAGAACACAATTCAGTTACTTTAAAAAAAGTTTTTCTTTAAAAAAAAAA
>NW_007609342.1:0-234 GCF_000523025.1 Cynoglossus semilaevis | reverse complement strand
ACAGCCATGACACTTAAAAAAACAGAAACTGGTAAAAACCAGAAATCAACTGACAGAGTCTTGCTCCAGCTCCTTGTCCATTTTGATATTTTTCATCTCTGTCCTTTCTTTCCCGTCCCCTGCCGTCTTGTCTTGCCACTGGGGTTTCACGCCAAAAAACACGATCGGTCAGCCTATAATGTAATGGATATCATCTAATACAATATCAACACTTTTGACGTGGCGGGGGCCGAG
>NW_007609341.1:0-234 GCF_000523025.1 Cynoglossus semilaevis | reverse complement strand
TCCTCCCCCCTCCCTTCCCCAGCTGACATGTTTTATTCCTCATTATTATTCTCCACTCAGACTCCAACTGCATCATAAACCGACAAGTTGTGAATCAAAACAAAAGACATCTTTACATTTAACCTCCTCGACACTGCCCCCCCCAGGGCTGTTTACTGTAGTACACAGCAGTAACATGAGTTCTTATTAATGCCAGAAAACCGGATGTGGCCCGCAGGCCACCAGTTGATAATC
>NW_007609340.1:0-234 GCF_000523025.1 Cynoglossus semilaevis | reverse complement strand
ATGACACACATCAACACCAGAGTACAGTATGTATGCAGTATTACTGCAGCTCACCTTGGGGATGGAGTATCCCATCAACTCTGTATCTTTGGTGGCAGAGTGGTAGAGACCTAGAGGAGTAACGTCACCCTTCCTGTGGATCTCATGAATCACAGCCTGTCCCGCAAAAAAATTAAAAAATCTAATTCAATTAGCGGTATAATAAGTAGATATTCTTTTAAATTGTTTTACTCT
>NW_007609339.1:0-234 GCF_000523025.1 Cynoglossus semilaevis | reverse complement strand
AAAACTTGTTATGGCATAGAAGCATGGTAATATGGGGTATTTTGTAGCACGTATAAAAGTATCAATTATTTCTAACGTTACCTTTAAACACTAACAATGACATAAACCAAATTTAACCTCTCACACAGTAAACCATGTTCAACCCAAAGAGTGTGGATATTTTTGTGGTGTTTAAAGGCACGGCTCAGAAAGCTGTCACAGAAATAGCTTTGAATACTGGCTCAGCTCAGACAG
>NW_007609338.1:0-234 GCF_000523025.1 Cynoglossus semilaevis | reverse complement strand
TTTTTTAAACTGCTAAACCAAATAAATCTGCAGCCGACTTCTGCTCAGTGTCTTCCTTCTCACCCGGCAGAGCCCTGAGGGTGAGGAAGAAGATGTCGGGAGATCGGATGCCAGTGAAGATGATCGGTGACATTTTAACCAATCAGCTGCCGCACATGCAGCCCTACATCAGGTTTTGCCTTATCTGACACTTTGGTGTTTGTTTCTCCGGGAGTATTTAATTTATTGGGCATT
>NW_007609337.1:0-234 GCF_000523025.1 Cynoglossus semilaevis | reverse complement strand
GACATTTTGACATCCCACGATGACATCAAGAAACTGGAAAAGATCACCAAAGGAGTAGAAGAGATCTTAAAGGCTGGAGGCTTCTCCCTCAAACCATGGATCTTCTCTGGCCAAAGTGGGAGGTCAGGAACCACTTCCAACTCCAGTTCTAAAACTCTGGTATTGCCTAACCAAATGCAAGACGAAGAAAGCAAGGCTTTAGGTGTCGGCTACGAACCAGAGACTGACAAACTT
>NW_007609336.1:0-234 GCF_000523025.1 Cynoglossus semilaevis | reverse complement strand
GTAGAGGCTTGAGAGTTAATTTATCTGGCACATTTTTGCTTTTATATATATTTTAGAACTATTTTTTTTTATATCCCATTAGATATTGAATATTAATCCCAGAGACACATCTCAGCTAGCCATTAATCACATTTCAGGCTATCATACTATACTCATTTTAATACAAAACCTAAACCTAACCCTAACCCATCAATGTGAAAATGATACAGAATATATATTTATATATATATATAT
>NW_007609335.1:0-234 GCF_000523025.1 Cynoglossus semilaevis | reverse complement strand
TCGCGAACGACACATCACTAGTGTTAACAGATTTTTCGGAAGAAACAAGCAACTACGTTGACAAAACGTTGAGCCGCATACGTTAGCTCTACCTCGGCCTCACGATTAAAGAAATGGAGATATTTAATGTACACGTCAGTGTAGTTTGGGAGTATTTAAAATATTTATTTATTTTAGGGAACTTTACGTTTGCTTACATCGCTGGGGGCTTTAAAACATTAGCAAAGTTACTAA
>NW_007609334.1:0-234 GCF_000523025.1 Cynoglossus semilaevis | reverse complement strand
TCTGGAGTCTGAGAACCTTGGTGCTTTCTGGTGAACCATTCATACCAGTTTAGGAGGAACAAAGTGGTGCGTAGTAACGTCACACACCCTCGTCCTTCTCCTCCCACAGTTCAACATAAATCCTATTTTTCTCTGTGCTTCTCTCCAGTTTCATTTAAACATCAGGTGAAGCCCACATGGGCCACCAAACATTTAGGTTTCCTCCGTGGACCACTGCACATGTTCGCCGTCTGT
>NW_007609333.1:0-234 GCF_000523025.1 Cynoglossus semilaevis | reverse complement strand
TAAAATTATATTATAGTTCAAATTATTGTTAATCAGTTGGTTAGGGCCTCTTCTATAGATTAGAACAGATTAATTAGATTATAGTATTATTAGGGTTTTTTTATCTGTTGAGATTAAAATATTAAAATCAGATTAAAATTACGTAAAATAAGATTAGATTAAAACATTAAGTTACTGTATATTAGACAAGTCCAGAAGTAAAAGTACAAGACCTTTGGAGATGAAGGTGAAATC
>NW_007609332.1:0-234 GCF_000523025.1 Cynoglossus semilaevis | reverse complement strand
CCTGAACTCAAATTCCTATTGGCATCCATCATCCAAAGTACCAGCAATGCTTGTCGGTGCTCAAACAGAACCAATCAGAATCGAGGTAGAACATTAAGGACCAAACTTTAGACATCTCAAAACAAGTGAGTCCGTCAGCTGCATAACCTCAACCCGCAGGTTGGACACATCGAAATTAGGCCGGCTAGGCCAATGCCATGGGCCCCTGACTGATAGGGGCCAAAACAAAAAAAA
>NW_007609331.1:0-234 GCF_000523025.1 Cynoglossus semilaevis | reverse complement strand
TAAAAAGACAAATAACCAACAAGAAGATATTTAATGTGTTAAAAGAAACACTGAAGAAGCATCAGTGATTACTTCCACACAGAAATACTACAGCTGTCAATTGACTAATGAATTTTTAGTGCATTAATTCATAGTTATTGCATTTTTACTGTCTCCTTTAAATATACCATAAGAATATTACACTTTTTTAAAAGATGTGACAAAATATGTTTGTTCAATGCAAATATCTGGGAA
>NW_007609330.1:0-234 GCF_000523025.1 Cynoglossus semilaevis | reverse complement strand
AAAAAAAAATCAAAAAATTAAATTAAACAAAAAGTGATGTTCTTAGGAAACTTATGACCGAAAGCCTGACCTCCTTTAAATATCAGCATTTTTTTTCAGCCTGGATCTGTTGATCAGTGTAGATCTGGAACAGCTCAGATCTGTTTTTTTAAATCCTATTTTTTATCATTTTGTTTCTTTTTGCGTATGAACAGAACAGTTCGGTTCAGAGCAGTGATTCAGATTTAAGTCATC
>NW_007609329.1:0-234 GCF_000523025.1 Cynoglossus semilaevis | reverse complement strand
TCCTCCTCCGACAGAACTGGAATTATTTCGCTGAGAATGAGGCGGACAGTGTGAAAATGATGGAGGAGGTGGAGAAGCTGTGTGACAGACTGGAGCTCACCAGGTGAGGTCATCTTCTGAGGAGGACGAGACCATCGTGCTGAGTGGACACTAACACCATGATCCCTGTGTTTTCAGTCTGCAGTCCCTGAACGAAGTCCTGGCCTCAGGCTCCAAAGAAGACAGCAAGGCAGC
>NW_007609328.1:0-234 GCF_000523025.1 Cynoglossus semilaevis | reverse complement strand
ATGGACAGGATTAGAAATGAGCAGATAAGAAGGATAGTGTAGCTTAGAGATAAAGAGATCCAGTTGAGATGGTTTGGACATAAGAAAATTGGTTTATTGGATAAATAGAAAATGTTCAAGATAAAGTGGAGAGGAGATTTATGGATGTAGTAAAAGAGGACACGGACATTGTTGTTGTCAAATAAGAGGATAGGGTGAGATGGTGATCCTTGAAGGGGAGCCGAAAGAAGAATT
>NW_007609327.1:0-234 GCF_000523025.1 Cynoglossus semilaevis | reverse complement strand
TATTGTACACAATAAAATACATTTAGAATAAATATAAGAAATACACCAGTGCACAAGTGTCAAACTGACCTCGAACCCTCAAACTGTTCTCCTTCCCCAACTCTCTCTCCTCACTCTCCACCCTCAGGTCCAGTGGTCCAGCTGTAACATCTTCTCCACCCAGGATCATGCTGCTTCTGCCATCGCCAAGGCTGGCATTCCAGGTAACACTAGAGAAGCACAAAATTGGTAAAA
>NW_007609326.1:0-234 GCF_000523025.1 Cynoglossus semilaevis | reverse complement strand
TTTTTGATAAAAATTTTTGGAAAAAAACATTCCAAAATTTTATGTTCTCTGCACGTTTCTAATTCAATGACAGCGTTTTTGAAAAAAAAAATTTATAAAAAATTATTTTTTTGAATTTTTTGGTTAAATTCAAATTTCCTGTGTCATGTAGTCACAGGGTGAAAAATATTCATGAAAGTTTTTGAAATTTTCTTTTCAAAATTTTAATTTTTCTGCATGTTTCTCATTAAATAA
>NW_007609325.1:0-234 GCF_000523025.1 Cynoglossus semilaevis | reverse complement strand
AGGTTGAATCGTATACAGATTTGCTGTCGCTCCTTTTACTTTTTGCAGTGAATCTAGGTGGATTGCTTCTTCAGGCGCTGCTTGAGTTTTGGCCCAGAACGCGCATCAACCCCATGGATGAGGAAGAGAACGAGGTCAACCACGGTAAGGGTACGGTTCATTCTTAGGCCAGTGGTCCTTAACTTTTGTCGGAGGTACCGAACCCCACCAGTTTCATGCGCATTCACCGAACCC
>NW_007609324.1:0-234 GCF_000523025.1 Cynoglossus semilaevis | reverse complement strand
AAAAAGGGGGTAAATCTGGGGGGTGAGGGCAGACTGAGGGCTCTAGAGTCTGTACCAGGACTGAGGAAATGTTTTTTTCTAGCACTAAAAATATTTAATTATGGGGAACAAAAAAGTGGTGAGGCCACGGTTTAGTGTACAGTGATGGGCCCTGGGACCAGACTTTGGACCAACCCAGACAAGATTCTTTCTAAACTAAACATAGACTGGAATTTTTAGCTAATATTGGTGGAC
>NW_007609323.1:0-234 GCF_000523025.1 Cynoglossus semilaevis | reverse complement strand
GTTTCCCAGAAACACATTATGCCTAATGGAGATACTGTACTTCAACTCCAGCTGTACTTGAATATATGCCACCAACCAGTTCTTCAACTGTCAATATTACAATCACAAAAAAAAAACACTACCAAAACAACACTGTGTTTCAGGAACTATTCAGCCCAAGCACCCAGCTACAGGCAGCCATTGGCTGTGTTTTTAATGTCATAGACCTGGCATCGATAAATGCCACTTACTTGA
>NW_007609322.1:0-234 GCF_000523025.1 Cynoglossus semilaevis | reverse complement strand
ACTAAGAAGCTCCACAGACCCATGTTCATCCTGCTGATCAACCTGCCCATCAGCGACATGACAGGTGCCACAGCTCTTTTCCCTCAGCTGCTCTCCAGCATGGTGACTCAGAACAGACAGATCTCTCACTCTGCCTGCATGGCTCAGGCTTTCCTGATTCATTTCTACGGCACGGGGAACCTGCTCATCCTCACAGCCATGGCCTACGACAGATACGTGGCCATCTGTAGTCCT
>NW_007609321.1:0-234 GCF_000523025.1 Cynoglossus semilaevis | reverse complement strand
AAAAAAAAAAAAAACCTTTTGGATTTGATCGATAACAGCGTTATTTCTACGGTGACTCAGCCGGACGTGGGTTTTCAATCGTACAAAATGTTCTTTCAGCCTCAGGATTTATTTACGGGTTGATTTCGGATCGTGTTGTACGAATATTTGTTGTCACATCCCGATGAAGACCCTCCCCCAAACACACGGACACACAAAGACGTTAGATGCGGTGATGTGTGTGTGTGTGTGTGT
>NW_007609320.1:0-234 GCF_000523025.1 Cynoglossus semilaevis | reverse complement strand
GTATATTTTCCAGTGAATGGTGAAATATTTGAAGTACATCATGAATAAACAGCTGAGGAAATAACTGGCTGAAAAGCTTATTTACTGGGAGGACGTAGCAAAGAGTTGGAGATGATGGGGTCAGTGAAGGGAGGGAAACCTGGGATTGAGGGAATTGGATTGTGGGCAATATCTTCACATGCTCCTTGGTCACAGTCAGTTGGCCCTAAATTAAGCCAGCACACAGGAGAGCGG
>NW_007609319.1:0-234 GCF_000523025.1 Cynoglossus semilaevis | reverse complement strand
GCCCGCGAGTCATAAAGTTTTCCCACGCCTGAGCTAACGCTGTTAGCAATTTTTAACCTTCTGCTTAAGTTTCTATTCAGCCCACAGGAAAAGTTGATACAATTTTGTTAAAATGTGCAGTATTTATGGTGTTTTTACTGTGGTTTTATATCAGACCTCAAATATATTAGTAATAAATATTATAATTTTTTTACTGGGTAGCATTGGTGGCTACATCACCAAAATGTCTCTTTC
>NW_007609318.1:0-234 GCF_000523025.1 Cynoglossus semilaevis | reverse complement strand
TGTGTGTGTTTGTGAACGTGTGTCCAGCCAATGTGCGATCGTCCCACGGGACTCCATTTCTCACCGTGTGTGACACGGGTAATAATAGTACCAATACGTCCGTCATCCTAATTCAATCACACTCTAAACAAATTACAAATCCTCCTTCATCTACATCTCGCTCTCTTCATTTGTCTCCCCGTTAACCCAGCCGTGACCACGCTGCGTGCGTCGTTTCGTTTGTTTTCGGCCGTA
>NW_007609317.1:0-234 GCF_000523025.1 Cynoglossus semilaevis | reverse complement strand
TTTTTTTTTTTTTCGTAACCGACCTGCCTGCGGTCCAGAACTGTCTTTTTTGAAAGTCCCTGGTTCATCATGATGTGGACATTTACAACAGTGTCTGATACAGTTTGGATTGCAAAGATACAACGTTACCATTAATAACATCATTCTCCACAATAATGCTAACTTACAATGAAAGGAGAGTTGATGTGACAAACTTTTAAAGCAGTGTGTTCTGGGTAAAAATTTACAGATGTT
>NW_007609316.1:0-234 GCF_000523025.1 Cynoglossus semilaevis | reverse complement strand
CACTCTCTCTCTCTCTCTCTCTCACGCTACCCGGCTGATTTCTTGTTTCTCAATCAATTTGCTCTCATTTCCTGCCAAGTGATGCAACTCCATGAGCTACGGCTCATTAAACAGGAAGCGTCGGCTGGTGAGAACATCAGCTGTTGTTGTGGTGATCAACCTGTGATCGGCCTCAGAAGTTCATCTGGTGTTTGGCCTTTTTTTTTGTTTTTTTTTTGGAAGTTTTTGGATATA
>NW_007609315.1:0-234 GCF_000523025.1 Cynoglossus semilaevis | reverse complement strand
GTTGACGTTCTGTATGTGATGGTGACTGTGGAGTCGACTGTTTGTTGTGACACGCAGTCTCACAATCACATGTCGTAAATTATTACACACTGGACCGCAAAGTTTTCATGGAAAAATGAAAAATGAAAACAGGATTAGACCAAGGCTGCAGTCATGAAAAGATGTCTGGAAGAGGTCATATATGTGTACATACATAAACATATAGGAATGTGCACAAATACAAAATTGCATATA
>NW_007609314.1:0-234 GCF_000523025.1 Cynoglossus semilaevis | reverse complement strand
AGCTACATATATACTACGTATTTCTCTCAGAGAAAACAGATGTAAAAAAAACTATAGTATCTTTCTATTTAAAATAGAGTTAAACTCAAAAAAACCACATTAACCTTTGGAGTGAAATTTAAAAATTGACCGAGACTGACATCTAGTGGTAATAGGCAGACGACACACTGTAATATTTAACTCCAACTAAAAATGTTTGATATGTATAAAAAGGATTTTTAAAAAAAAAAAAAA
>NW_007609313.1:0-234 GCF_000523025.1 Cynoglossus semilaevis | reverse complement strand
GGGCTTGTAGAGTAAGGGAACTCGTGTGACATCACATGTCTCCCCTGTAGATGGGGGAGTTGCTCTATGAGGAGCGAGAGTATCCGGCAGGTTACTGGGCCTCCGTGACCCAGGGGGAAGACCTTTATGAGCAGAGCATCTCCATTGGCTTCATGAAACTGATGCGCTTCATTTGTAAAGAGAACTCTGCAGGTAAGGCAGTAAGAACACGGATTACACCAAGTCATGTTTCCT
>NW_007609312.1:0-234 GCF_000523025.1 Cynoglossus semilaevis | reverse complement strand
TACACACAGTCAAAGGTAAAAAAATGAATTCTGTTTAAAAAAAAGTGTGTTTATTTGAATGTTGGCCAGCACACGTTTGTATGTGTCTTACCTTTGTGACCAAGTCTGAGTGGCGGATGATGGCTCGCACAAAGAAGCGGTAGTCTGTAACCTCTGTGCCCACCTCCACACGGGCTGCACCGAGGTAAAGGTGCATCTTGTGGTTGGAACACGGAATGGCGGTTAAGGCGAAAT
>NW_007609311.1:0-234 GCF_000523025.1 Cynoglossus semilaevis | reverse complement strand
GCTTTCTTTCGTTTGTGTTGCTTTATGGGAACTGTGAGGAGTTCGACTGTTTGAAATTGTAATTTTTAAACCGGGGCTTGTTTGCCCAGAGACAAGACAGGAGCCCCGTCTGCAGTTTGACAGTCAAAACTAAATGGCCCTCACTAATGTCACATAAATGCCAGTCCAGTTTTCCTCCTCGGCTGTAATTGCTTCTCTGACTCTCTGCAAACCAGGTCAAACGTTTCTAAAAAA
>NW_007609310.1:0-234 GCF_000523025.1 Cynoglossus semilaevis | reverse complement strand
AAATGTTGGATCAAGTGTTGGGTTAGAGGGGTCCCTAAATGGACGTGGTGTTAAAAACGGGGACGCTGAAAAGGCAGATAACAGTGAACTTTGCAAGGAAAAAAAAAAGTAAATGTTGTTAATAAATATTTTAGGAATATGGAAAAACAAAGGGCGACGTATACAACAAAAGTGGAGGAAGGTGCACGGAAATGAATTCCATTATGCCATAAAAACTGTTATTTTTCTAAATAT
>NW_007609309.1:0-234 GCF_000523025.1 Cynoglossus semilaevis | reverse complement strand
TTCCAGTTGCACTGATACTTTATGTCAGGTAGCACTAGGACAGCGTACGGTAAAAGATTATGTGTTGTTTATGGTAATCCAAGCACTCTGGTTAATTATTATTTAATAAAGGTAACTTTAAATGCATGGCATGTTTGGTCAGCCAGAGTGAAGTCTTCATCATTCCTTGGATTTACCAGTTGGACTTATTTTATTTACCAACAATACTTTATTTAACTACTGTACCTAATGTAA
>NW_007609308.1:0-234 GCF_000523025.1 Cynoglossus semilaevis | reverse complement strand
TCACTGTCTTCACTTCAATTCTTCAGTTTATTTATATGCAATATATTGTTTATTTTTGTGGGTAAAGTCAATTGAAGCAAAATGCATTCAGTGAATTTGGGAAATAAAAACAGGATTTGTTTTTTATTAAAATGAAAACAAACTTCCATGTAAAGCTAACTCAGTATATTTATGATAATAAATGATGCCATATTTGTGATGAAAGTAAAACTATATTGTATCACATATAGAATA
>NW_007609307.1:0-234 GCF_000523025.1 Cynoglossus semilaevis | reverse complement strand
ACCTAGTGACTGGAGGTTTGTTTATCAAGCATTACAGCAGTGGCGCACTTCTGTCCAGCGTGCCATTTTCCAATGGAAGCCTCTCACGCCCAACTAGGGAGCCCGCCCAATGATTTGAGAAGCACTGGTACAGTATAAGAGGTCATCAAAACATAAACAAACTATAGTTATATTGTTATTGTAGAATAAAACAAGACAAAGCGTACAAGTTACTTTAGGCCTATACCAATTAAA
>NW_007609306.1:0-234 GCF_000523025.1 Cynoglossus semilaevis | reverse complement strand
CAGTTTACGATGTCAACAGTTCTCCCTACAACTGTTAAAACGAATCATTCTGAAAGTATTGGACAAATATTATTTTTTTAAAATAATTCAATATTTGTCCAATACTCCAATCCAAAATCATTGGGTATCCGGAAAGTACGAGAATATTGTAAAATGAAAAAAACTGATTGTGAGTAAAAGTGCATTAGGGATGTCCGATAGTATTGGTATAATATCGGTAAGAATCGTTATTGG
>NW_007609305.1:0-234 GCF_000523025.1 Cynoglossus semilaevis | reverse complement strand
GGTTTTGGCCCACGGGCTTTATGTTTGGCAACCCTGGTCTATAGTCACTAGAAAATCGTTCTGACTAAAGTATTTTAGTGCCTTCTTAGTCTACTTTTGCAGAAGACAAGCAAATGATTTCATCATAAATAAATCTGCTCATTTGCCTCGCCTCCAACTCGACCAATGCAGACAAACTGGTTGTGTCTCGACACCGAATCAGATATGAGCACTCAACTCTAAAAAGTGAAGACG
>NW_007609304.1:0-234 GCF_000523025.1 Cynoglossus semilaevis | reverse complement strand
ATTCATTGATACCTTAAGGCGGCCATCTTGTTTTCTAATTTTTGACAAATTATGTGTTTATGTTGTGAAATGTTCCCAAGCTGGTCAAGATCAACAAATAGGAATTTCAAATTGTCTCTTATAATTTATTACGTATCAAATAGTGTGAGTACAATAATCCTGAAAACTCTAAGTGTAACTGAAAATTGCTTCAGTGTGTGACTATTACAGGCTGTTGTTGTTGTTGTTGTTTTT
>NW_007609303.1:0-234 GCF_000523025.1 Cynoglossus semilaevis | reverse complement strand
CTGCTCCGACCTCTGTAACATTATACTACGTTCAATAGCATCAAATACGGCACAAAGGTTAAATAGGGCCATATTACTTAGTTATCTGAGACCAGGAGGAGGAACATGAGGAACTTTAGATAGTGCCATTTTTAAGAAGAGGTTTAAAAGTCCTTGGTACACGACCGATTTGTTAGTATTGATACATTTAATTCAGTTTGTAGTTCTTAATAAAATGGGCTGGTTTCATAGACA
>NW_007609302.1:0-234 GCF_000523025.1 Cynoglossus semilaevis | reverse complement strand
TTTTTTTTTTTTTTTACATACTTATGCTAAAAGTTAGCAACAATATACTGCTAAAAGACTAATTGGGTAAGAGCTTGTCAAAATGCTTACAGAGTGATGTCAGGCTACGTCAGTGTTAGCTTGATACTAGCTACAAATAGAAAAGATTTATAACAAAAATAACTAAACAATAATAGTTAATCAAATACTAAAAGTTACCGTTACAATGAATTCAAACTGATCAGAAAGATACTG
>NW_007609301.1:0-234 GCF_000523025.1 Cynoglossus semilaevis | reverse complement strand
TAAAAATGGCAATCCTGTGAGTTGTTGCTATCCTTTTACATTCCATATTCTATGAAGTAATGTAATGTATTTGTTTGAGATACTGGCACATGATCCTTTATTCTGCTGCACGGCGCCACCAACGTTTGTATTCTGACAGTAAGGCTCTTAAGTTCCTTACATCCAAACTTTAACTTGGCTACATTGGAGTGCACAAAGTAAATCTGTAGAGCCTAGAGTGCCCTCTAGTGGCTG
>NW_007609300.1:0-234 GCF_000523025.1 Cynoglossus semilaevis | reverse complement strand
AAGTTAACTTTAACCACAGATGTCAACACAAGCATCAACCTTGAATTCAGTGTCTCTATGGTCACAGAGATAAAGACGCCTTACACAGAAAACCATGAAGAGGAATATGGGATTCCACCACTAGGGGAGCTCTGCGAGGACACTGCAGCACCTGGTGAAGAGAAGTTTCCAGGAGGAGAAGAGGAGGCTCTGAGGAGACTGGATGAACACATGAAACGAACAGTACGTCATCAT
>NW_007609299.1:0-234 GCF_000523025.1 Cynoglossus semilaevis | reverse complement strand
TGTGTGTGTGTGTGTGTGTGGTATTCATCACGGTCTGGGTACAAAAATCTAGTTACTGTACCTCATGGAAACCTTTTGGAATGAGGCGCCAAAACCAGATCTTCATTTCTCATAGAGGATTGTTTTTGTTTTGTAAACAACAACAATTGTCCAGATGAAATTTTTAATGTGATAAGGACATTTACTTATAGAGTGAATCAACGGACAAACATTATTTTGGCTAACATTTAGATT
>NW_007609298.1:0-234 GCF_000523025.1 Cynoglossus semilaevis | reverse complement strand
TTTTTTTACTCTTGGCTTTTTCTTCTTTGAATCAGTGAACAATTTGAGTATAAGATTTAGATTTTGTTTCTTAAATTCAGAGGCACCAACAAGTTTTAACAAAGTATCTTAATAATTATAAAGATTTACAACCATAAAAATAAATTCAATTCTATTTTAAAAGGAGGCCATTAATTAATTAAAGCAACACAATTTACTCAAAGACTTCATTACTGATGTTATGTTTTTTTTTTT
>NW_007609297.1:0-234 GCF_000523025.1 Cynoglossus semilaevis | reverse complement strand
ACGTGACACGGTCCTCTGCTTCTTCAAAACCGATTGCAGAACAAGTCGTTTTTGTACACGTCAATGCTACCGTCAGCCACTGGGTGGAAAACTGAGACGAGAGATTAGTGAATTCACCTCGTTTAAATGACTTAATATGCATGTATTTTAACAGCAACAATCTTTGCCTAAGTCTAAGATGTTAAAATTCCCCCATGCTGATGACCTTGTTGACCCTCTTACGTAAACTATCAA
>NW_007609296.1:0-234 GCF_000523025.1 Cynoglossus semilaevis | reverse complement strand
AAAAAAAATCCACATCGGAAGCCAAACTGCTGCACAGAAGGAAATTGAAAGAGGCCATGATTGCCTTTCCGTATTTCTACTGCAGTATTCCTCCAGAGAGAACCAGAGGGAGGCAGAGCTAACACTTTGTTGTCAGAAAACATTTAGCTCCTGTGTGTTAGCGTTACAGATAAAGCTTTTGTAGCAGCCGTGTCATCACGGGATCAGTGGGAAAGCTGCTGCTGCTGCTGCTGC
>NW_007609295.1:0-234 GCF_000523025.1 Cynoglossus semilaevis | reverse complement strand
TCATTTCTATCCCTGCAGGAAGGTGAGGTTTATGCCATCGAGACATTTGGCAGCACCGGCAGAGGTGCAGTCTACGATGACATGGAGTGCTCACATTACATGAAAAACTTCAATGTGGGACACGTGCCAATTAGGTTTGTCCTTTCTTTATTGATTCTTTTGGACAGAAAATCTGTTATTATAACGAAAATCCCACAGTTTCTATACCGCACGTGTCACTTTGAGGTTTTTTTT
>NW_007609294.1:0-234 GCF_000523025.1 Cynoglossus semilaevis | reverse complement strand
ATTAAATTAAATTAAATTTTGAAGGTGCACCTCCCTTGGGAATGACTGCAGTACTACAAAAACGGTAGTATAATGACTATTAAAGTTAGGAATTTGAACCCTTTGACCCCGCTAACTGCTTACACAGACTTGTTCATGAAAAACAAGAGTTTACAAAAATGGTAGCCGCTGTAGATGCTAATGTAACGGGAGATATTTTGTTGAAATAAACTCATATAGTTTCTAGATGTTTCT
>NW_007609293.1:0-234 GCF_000523025.1 Cynoglossus semilaevis | reverse complement strand
AGGGTTTTGTTTTACAGTCAACTCTCATTAAACACTTTTCAGAGACGACGATCATGAACCAAGTTGTGTGAGTGACCTTAAATCACTGGCTGTGAGTGAGTTCTTTCACTGCAGAGTGAGTGTGAGTGGAGAGAGTCTGAATGACACGTGTGAAATAATGTGAGACCTTGATGGAAACACTACGAGTCGGAGGCAGCGGTCGAGGGCGGTGGTCAGTGACTGGTGGTCAGTGAC
>NW_007609292.1:0-234 GCF_000523025.1 Cynoglossus semilaevis | reverse complement strand
TAGTCT
This sequence comes from Cynoglossus semilaevis, assembly GCF_000523025.1. Lineage (NCBI taxonomy): Eukaryota > Metazoa > Chordata > Actinopteri > Pleuronectiformes > Cynoglossidae > Cynoglossus > Cynoglossus semilaevis. Next base: position 228 of record NW_007609292.1, on the reverse strand, counting down.
CCCGATGATCCTGATGAGACATCTTCATTACCGCACATTTGTATTAGATTTATACCCCGTCCCTGCACCCATGCCCACCGGCGATACCCTGGCTGCTTAAACTGCTTCATTAAAAACAAGGAGGGATTGAGCTGCTACGTGGTGAATAGTCATGTATTAATTTTGCATCACTAAGCTAATCAGTTCAAATATAAGGCAATTGATAAATTATTAAAATCTTTTTTTTTT
>NW_007609291.1:0-234 GCF_000523025.1 Cynoglossus semilaevis | reverse complement strand
TGATTGATATGTTATAGTTCTGGAATAAAAAAAGCTGGTAATTCGTAAGTACCAATGTCTTGCTAAACTAGCTGCTGGCACTGCGATTCCTTTGACCGCGGCGGCTAACTCCTTCCTTAGCAGCTAGCTGTCAACGTGTAACTCATTTTTGGCAACCATTTTATATTACTCCCCCTCTAGGGGACAGAAACTTTTCCCACACATCCCTGAATTGAAATCCTATTGAGAACCTGA
>NW_007609290.1:0-234 GCF_000523025.1 Cynoglossus semilaevis | reverse complement strand
AAAAAAAAACTTAATGCTTTAACATGTTCTCGACCAGATCTTAAAGACATATTTAAATATTAACTAACAAACACAGACAATGGGACAGAACGCTTAGCATCCACTGTTGCTCTGATAAAAGCATTTGTATGAGCACTGTCATGCTAATTTTTGATAAATAATTTGTAATAAAGCATCTTTTTATAAGACTTTTGCTTTACATATGTATTATTTGATTGATATTTTTGGTCAAAA
>NW_007609289.1:0-234 GCF_000523025.1 Cynoglossus semilaevis | reverse complement strand
TGTGAGGAGCAACTAAATTTGCTGGGTAGCTTTGGCACATTGCATTTATGACTGACCATGAATGACATGAATTCTGATCACATGTTGAGGCCACTTCTGAAAATCATCGTTATCTAAATTAAAATTTGAGGGCTAATTGCACCCTGTAAATTTGGTTATTTTCATTTTCTAACGTGTTTCTTATTTGTCAATCCATTTGTGACTAATTCAGTTTTGGGTTGTTTTTTTTTTTTT
>NW_007609288.1:0-234 GCF_000523025.1 Cynoglossus semilaevis | reverse complement strand
GGTAAAAGTAAAGAAGCAGAGGGTTGACCGGGGTCAGCAGGAGCTTTAGGATTTAAACCTCTGCCCACAGGTCATCACAAGTGCAGTGGCGCCCCCTGACTGAATCTGTGAGAGAATAATTGACAAGATTGAGCAGCTGGAGATCAGATAACAACCCTGCCTGTTTTACTGTCAGTCAATTGATCATACAGGAATACATACAAACACAAACATATGTTTATATATATATATATA
>NW_007609287.1:0-234 GCF_000523025.1 Cynoglossus semilaevis | reverse complement strand
GTTGGCAGTTTAGCTCCCACTTTCTTACAACATCAAACACAAAGCTAACCAAAATTGCAATCTTATTTGATAAGGCCACTGTCAGACTTTGCCTTTCATAACCTAACTTCCTCTCTCAACAAAAATACAGAATAGACAACAACTACATCCCTTTTGCATGACAATGCTGCGCTTAAAAAAAATAAAGTAATTCTATCATGTGTAGAGTCCTTCTTTGGGGCAGTGGTGGCTTGG
>NW_007609286.1:0-234 GCF_000523025.1 Cynoglossus semilaevis | reverse complement strand
AATACAGATTTTTTCATACCTGTTTAATACAACAGGCAGGGTTAAAACAAGCCATTTTGGATTGATCATAATAATCCTGCCCCTCAAACTTTGTGGCTCAACCCATACTACCCTTCTTCCCACAGGACCGTTATCATGTACAACCCAAAGGTTAGCACCATCGGTGTGGAATCCAGAGTTCTGCTTATTGAAAACTATAATTCTAAGAACATATCCGACAAGCTTTTTTTTTTT
>NW_007609285.1:0-234 GCF_000523025.1 Cynoglossus semilaevis | reverse complement strand
GCATCAAAGCTGTATGGAAGGAGAAGATACTTTTCCTGGACAAAGAAAATCTAAATCTGAACAACAATGAGGTCACATTTCATGCACCGGTCCACAAATACAAACGAGACGGAAAAAATCAGGCAGCATCAGGGTCCCTGAACCTGACCTCTTGACCTCAATTACAACAAACTTATTCATGATGATCAGGTCTCAGGTGTTTGAACCTCACTCACTGTTCTTATCCTGGTCCTA
>NW_007609284.1:0-234 GCF_000523025.1 Cynoglossus semilaevis | reverse complement strand
TGACAGAACTAGAAGCAACAGAGCAGAATATCAGCTGTGCTATTCGAAGTATTTGGCTCTATTTTATAGAAGGTGACTTCTCGCCTGTATGTATGTAAACAACAAGTCAAACTCACAGGAAGTTCCTGACTCACGTCGGAAATCCAGCACTACATATCTCGATTTTTGCTGCAAGCTGGAACTAACGTATTGTACAGATGTCACTGACCCAAACTAACACAGTGGTAACACCAA
>NW_007609283.1:0-234 GCF_000523025.1 Cynoglossus semilaevis | reverse complement strand
TTTTTTTTTTTTTTTTGGTGCGGGTTCTAGAGACTGAGAAACAAAACGCTAAAACCCGAGCGGTGGAGAAAAACCACATTCTTTTTCTCGAACTTATCTGGCCGACTGTCATGCGAAAAAGTCCAACTCTTGTTTGTTGGCCCCCTGCTGGTGTACTGCTGTCATTGACCTCCAGTCGGTTCACAGTCAACTGTGTAGTGACGGTTTTCTCCCTGTTCCTGTTCCCCACGTCCT
>NW_007609282.1:0-234 GCF_000523025.1 Cynoglossus semilaevis | reverse complement strand
GCCTCTCCGGGCTGGCAGCGTGTGCAGCGCCTGGGCACCAGGCCTGGTACTGCAGCCTTCTTCCTGCCCACAGTGTGGGGAGATTTAATGGCTCATGTGCCACGGCATCCATCCTTCACTGCCTCACTTTGATTGGACGGGCGAAGGCATGGGGGCAGCAGAGGGTGACATCTGTGCCAAAAAAGCAGCCTGCTCCTCTCACCACAAGTGTGTTGTGAATTATCTTCTCTCTCA
>NW_007609281.1:0-234 GCF_000523025.1 Cynoglossus semilaevis | reverse complement strand
AATCATAATCTGTAATGTAGGACTATAAACGTTTCCTAATGTGACTGTGCTGTAACCTTTCAAACAAGACCTCCAGTGGAGTTCTGTGGGAGCTGTCCTTGGTGCTGAAAGCCCTGACTCTCTTAACTGGTATGGAGTAAGTCATCTGCAACGTCGGCTAACTAACAACTGTCTTGGAACAGACAGGAAATCAAAGGCTCTCACAGTGACCTAGAGCTTTTAAACAAGCAATCA
>NW_007609280.1:0-234 GCF_000523025.1 Cynoglossus semilaevis | reverse complement strand
CTTTTCATTTTCAGATTATTACTTACCTGAAGTGTTTTGAAGGCACTCGATTTTGCAGCTAAAAAGCCAGAGAGCTTCAACACAAAGGAAATGACTCCAGGCTCTGATGAAGTTTTGTGAATAACAGCTGATATGAAACTGAGCAGACATGGATGATCCTCCAGCAGAGATCTATTTTCTAAAGGAGAGATGAACATGGTTTAGTTGTTAACACCCTGTCAGGACCTTTTTTTT
>NW_007609279.1:0-234 GCF_000523025.1 Cynoglossus semilaevis | reverse complement strand
AAATCCCAGAGGTTTTGACACAGTGTAAGATTTCTCGTCATCACACCTGCTGTTCAAACAGTGACTCATTCCAGCCTCCTCAGCTGACAAGGTTGAACTGAGTGACTGACTGGAGGACGGAGGGAGGGGGGGTGACAAAGGGAGGGATGGGGTCTGACAGGGTGCCGTCTCCACCGTGACACATATTGTCGGTGACACAGGTTAAGGGTCAGACAGGAAGGTCTGTCGTCATGA
>NW_007609278.1:0-234 GCF_000523025.1 Cynoglossus semilaevis | reverse complement strand
AAAAAACCACACACCGTTTCACTTAGGTGCGTTCAAACACTTGCAGGATGTGGCGTGACGTGATGAATGTCACTCAGTAGAAGAAGAAGGGTCCACGGTTTAACGGATAAAGGACAGTTTATTTGATAGTCGTTCGTGACTTTAAATCGGGGTTGAAATTATTTTTGGTTTTCACTTTCTGGTTCTTAAGAAAATGTCTGGATAGATTTCTGTGTAAACAGCAATGAGATGTCT
>NW_007609277.1:0-234 GCF_000523025.1 Cynoglossus semilaevis | reverse complement strand
GCCCTAGTGGCAGACTGTTGGTACAACACACGTTTGTTTATTTTTGCATTTTTTAGCTGAGGCGTGAACACGTACTTTTATCTGCTGGTATTCGTACTCAGCACAGAATTACGTCCCTGCTGTGAACCACAATAAGATACTGACTACTTTTTTATTTGATGGCTAATTAGTAAAATGTTTATGGGTTCTACCACGGAGAGCTATTAAATACTGCAAAGCAGAGGAGAAAAAAAA
>NW_007609276.1:0-234 GCF_000523025.1 Cynoglossus semilaevis | reverse complement strand
TACGTTACTTATTTACTGCAGCAAAACTCCCTTTCAAAATAAAAGCCCTTTTAATTAAAACGAGAACCAAAACAGAAACGATACAACTTTGTAATTAAGACGCACAAACTTAAAGGCGTTAGTACCCCCGGGGGGGTTATTTTCTGGCCATTAACTTGTAGAACCTTGTGCTTTGTACCAAACGCAAGACATGAAGCAACACGTTGGATTCAGTGGGTAGTTACTTCAAAAAGG
>NW_007609275.1:0-234 GCF_000523025.1 Cynoglossus semilaevis | reverse complement strand
CGGCTCTAAAGTTAAATTTTCTCATAAATTTGAGGAAAACAATGGAAAAGAAAATATACTTTTATACAGTTATATAAATAATACCAGAAATAGTAGAATAGTACAATTTTGAATAAAATCTGAAGAAGAGTTTTGGTCGCAAGAGTTACAAAGAAAAATTTACAAACATTTTGAAAAATAAAGTCAAATTTACACAATTTTACATATGAATGTATTTGCATTTTTTAAATATTA
>NW_007609274.1:0-234 GCF_000523025.1 Cynoglossus semilaevis | reverse complement strand
AGTTGCTTCTTACTCAGCAGGGGAAATGAGATAAAGTAACCCAGAGCGGAGCCCAGGATGACACCCAGGAAGATCCAGACGTTGTAGGACATCACCAACAGCATCAGCATGTAGCCCAGAGCCACCTGCAGCACGTGGAGTCCAGTCTGGACGACATGCAGTAATAGGCTGGAGAGAAAAGTTAGAGTGATGTTATGGGTGACCAGAGATCTTTTTACACAGTTCTGCATGTTG
>NW_007609273.1:0-234 GCF_000523025.1 Cynoglossus semilaevis | reverse complement strand
CTTCCCGGTCCAAATTCTATTTTTCAGTCCATGTGGGATGTGCTACTCACTCTCTGAAACGTCGGCTGTGGATCTTGGTGACGGCGTTCGAAGCCATGGGACTCCCGATGCCGGAGCTGGCAGGAGAACCCTGGGACACGGGGGTGATGCTGTAGGGAGAGTTCTGACTGGCTGGGGAGAGGGACGCATCACTGGGGACACTGAGACCAGTCTCTGCCAGAACAATAGTAGAGA
>NW_007609272.1:0-234 GCF_000523025.1 Cynoglossus semilaevis | reverse complement strand
GAGAGAGAGAGAGAGAGAAACGCTCCTAAGCTCTAGGGAAAACTCCGCACTCCGTGGTCCCTGGGCCCTTACGATATCTGATCTCTATTATCGGGAGCTTTTTGCTTGGCTTTTTGCTAGTTAGCGAACTTGCACAACTTACACAAGGAAGGCACTTTCCTTTGACAGCAGGCGAGCGCGGCACAGAGCACCATGGCTGCAGCCGCGAAGGTCTCTTGAGGATGAGAAGCTCTC
>NW_007609271.1:0-234 GCF_000523025.1 Cynoglossus semilaevis | reverse complement strand
TCTTAATTAACCCAACGTAAGCTCAGGACAAAACACAAGTTAAGTTCATAATTTAAAACAAAAACTACTCTGAGACGCCATTAATCACATTAAGCAAATCGTTAAAGGCTCACAAGGTCGAAGAAGTAACGTTTTGCCTAAAAGTTTCAAAAGAGGGCAAAAATGTCTTCAACGCTGTGGTTTAAAAAACGGCATTGCTACTTAACACTACAGGTACTGTGTTCATATCCGAGT
>NW_007609270.1:0-234 GCF_000523025.1 Cynoglossus semilaevis | reverse complement strand
TTTTTTTTTTTGGTTCAACTCTGTAGCTACTAACTCATAAAAAGTTCCAGGTTCTGAGGAACCATGGACCTGCTTCTCTGGACCATGGAGCTGAAGAACTCTCTGAGGTGTTACGTCTGTTAGCACGGATCAGTACTGACTTCTATTAGCTGTGATGAAGAGTTAGCAGTTAGCTAAAGCCTGTCGAGGAGACGAGCAGTGAAGTGGTTTTAGTTAAAGATCAGATCAACAACA
>NW_007609269.1:0-234 GCF_000523025.1 Cynoglossus semilaevis | reverse complement strand
ATTGTTATAAAAATGGGTAAAAAAAAAAGGACTGGGAGTAAGGATGCAATTTAGATGATAGAAAGACAGAACGAGAGAGAGAGAGAGAGAGAGAGAGAGAGAGAAAGGGAAAAAGAGAAATAAAGGGTAAAATAACCAAGCAAGTGAGCGCGACAGCGTAACAGTGTCGAGTGGAAAAATGGAGTTCGCTTGAACACTCACGACTCGATGTTGCAAAAGTTGCTTACTCGTAAC
>NW_007609268.1:0-234 GCF_000523025.1 Cynoglossus semilaevis | reverse complement strand
AAAAAAAGTCCATAGAAGTATATTCAATGAAAAATGGATGAATTTCAATTTATTTACTTAGTATGAAACCTGAGCCCGTTCAGTTGAACACAATGTTGACACACCTGCAGGAATTGAAGAAAAGTCAATTTTGCTGACTTTTACGCATACAATGTTGCAAAAACATTTAACCTTTTTTTGCACCAATAGCAGAGCAAATCTGTTATAGTACATATCATATTTATTGTTTTTCTG
>NW_007609267.1:0-234 GCF_000523025.1 Cynoglossus semilaevis | reverse complement strand
AATTACTTTTATGTTTCAAAATTATGATTTAAAAGCACCACTCAGAATCTTAAACAACTAGTCATTAATTTTCAGGAAAATAAATTAAGCTCAAATAAAAAGATAAAAAATATCTGGATGGCTTAGGTTTTACTTCTTTTTTTATAAAATTGTGTATAAATTAGGGCTTTAGATTAATCGTGATTAATCAAGAATCACGGTTGTTCATTTTCTGTATATTACTGGAAATAATAG
>NW_007609266.1:0-234 GCF_000523025.1 Cynoglossus semilaevis | reverse complement strand
CTGAAATTCACCTTTTCCTTCAGGTCACAACCAGGAATAAATAGCAGCAGCCCGATTAGCATCAACCATCACTGTTTAATGCACCGTTTAAATGGCTGTTTAAACAGGATTACAGGCAGAGGATAACAAAGGCACTTTACTGTAACCATCTTGATGAGTGAGTCTAGATTGGATGAACAGGAATCACAGGGAGAAGGAGGTGGAGATAAGAGAGGGAGGAAATAAGAGTGTGTG
>NW_007609265.1:0-234 GCF_000523025.1 Cynoglossus semilaevis | reverse complement strand
CCAACATACGCTCCCAGTGACATCAGATATACTTTTGTACATCTTTGTAATCTTTTACCTTAAACTTAACCTCAGTTTCACGACGCTTGGTTTCACTTTCACATTTGAAAATGTAGTCTAAGGTTTCATTTATGATTGAAGTACAAGTGAGAGTTTCTACAGAGTACCTGGACAAATGTTTTGCGGGAACATCAACAACAAGCAAACATTGATTTGACATTACGTTAGAGCCCA
>NW_007609264.1:0-234 GCF_000523025.1 Cynoglossus semilaevis | reverse complement strand
GAGAAATCCTCCAAAACGTGGCCAAACAACATGGAGTTAGCAACATGCGAAAGCTGGGCCACCTGAACAACTTCATCAAGGTAAACGCTGCGCGGCGCGTTTGATTCCTCGGTCAAACGGTTGGTTTTGGCAAAGGCAAGTGGGCGCATGAACCCCCTCCCATTCGTCCGAGATGAGCAGCTGTAACGGAACTGTACTGTTTTGTTTACAGCGGGTGCGACCGTCACCGCGCTT
>NW_007609263.1:0-234 GCF_000523025.1 Cynoglossus semilaevis | reverse complement strand
AAATATTGCACATAAGATGATTGGAATATTGAAGACTACACATCAGAAAATTGAATTGTTGCACATGAGAAAAGTTGAAATGTCACTTATGGGATTTCTGGAGTATTGAAATATTGCACATACTGGTATTGAAATATATTATATACAATATACACAGTATTGTACACACTGGTTGATAGAGTATGTTGAACATGAGAAAATTTAAAGTATGGGAAAACACATATAGAATATATA
>NW_007609262.1:0-234 GCF_000523025.1 Cynoglossus semilaevis | reverse complement strand
TTTTTTTTTTACGTTGTTCTCAGGAAACTGGTCGTACCGCAGAAGGAGGCGTCTCCGTTTCTGAACAAGAAGATAGAGGAGCTGGAGGTTAAACTGGCAGATATAGACGACGCAGACGATGACATGGACGACATGGATGATGATGACGAAGCTCCGGAAACGCCTTTAATGCCTCAGATGCAAACACCACTTGCTAGTGATATGGACAGTATGCCGTACACACCTACTCAGGTA
>NW_007609261.1:0-234 GCF_000523025.1 Cynoglossus semilaevis | reverse complement strand
GAAGGGATGGATTTTTGTCATATTAGCTGGTCAGTTTTGACCTTCTTAGTGGGTGTAAGGGTGGAGAGAAAAAGAGAAAAGACAAATCTGGAACAGAAACTTGTACAGCACTCAGTAACCATATCCTCAAATCCAAAAAAAGGACCTGAAATAGGGACAGTATCCATTTTTGTTTGATGGACTGGTCAGCCAGTACTGGCTGGTACCACAGACTGGTAGTGTTGCTCCGTTTAT
>NW_007609260.1:0-234 GCF_000523025.1 Cynoglossus semilaevis | reverse complement strand
AAAAGCACAAATGATGCCAATAATCTCACATTGTAGAAGAGAGCTTCTTTGGAATGTTTTCCATACTTCTTGTACAGTGTCTCCTGAAAAATGCCCATCCTGGCGGACATTAGGAGAGCAAACGTCAACATGGCTATACCTGAAAAGAGAAAAGAGGAACCATCAGTGAACCGCATAAATGACAAATGGCAGACGAACAGAGGGCAAAACAACATCTGAGAGAAGTTGAAAAAA
>NW_007609259.1:0-234 GCF_000523025.1 Cynoglossus semilaevis | reverse complement strand
TGTATTTCATCTACCATTGTCAGCCACACTTTATAACTGCTTTAAAATTGAGCCAGTTCTTAGTAATGGCCTCTTTGAAAAATGCATTTTTTCATTTCATTTTTTTAATTTTGAAAAAATATTTTTAATACTGCACTCCTGTTACGGTGGAGCGTCATCTTCTATAAAAAACCTCTTTAATAAAATATATAAATATGTATGTATACAGTTTTTTCTTTTATTTCAAGTGAACAT
>NW_007609258.1:0-234 GCF_000523025.1 Cynoglossus semilaevis | reverse complement strand
TATTCTCTCACTATCCTCAGTATTTGTGTATCACAGCTGACCTTCAGATACAGTGACGAGACCATGCAAAAGCAAGCCGTGTTATCATCTGAAGGAATGTCCACACTATTTCGGCTTGAAGGCTACTATTCCAATGACCAAGACTGATGTGACCTACCTGCAAGGCTAAATATATATTTACTCATATAAATTACATTACATGTTAGGATGATCCAACACAATCACAATGATCCA
>NW_007609257.1:0-234 GCF_000523025.1 Cynoglossus semilaevis | reverse complement strand
TGCTGCTGCTGCTGCTGCTGCAGGCGTTTGGAGGCGAAATGAAACAAGACATGATTCTGGTATTGTTATTTAATTATTTAATTATTTTGTTTTATTATTTTAATTATTTTTAATTATTTTTATTATTTTATTATTTTATCTTATTATTTTATTATTCTATTATTTTATTATTTTATTTTATTATTTTTATTATTTTATAATGTTATTTTATTATTTTATTGTTTTTAATTATTT
>NW_007609256.1:0-234 GCF_000523025.1 Cynoglossus semilaevis | reverse complement strand
TTTTTTGCTTTTTGTTTCCGTTTTTTGCATAGCCTGTTGGGCCACATGAGGAACAGCTCACATCTTGACCTCATCAGGTCAGAACCCACTCTCCTTCTCTTTGTGCTTTTGACTCCTCCATCATTCCTAACACATTGGCTATTCCTTGTTGAGTCTGAAACCTTCACTTGGGTCCTGCTAAACCCATCTTACTTTACTAGAGTGCACATCTTCAAATCTATGACCGTGACTCAG
>NW_007609255.1:0-234 GCF_000523025.1 Cynoglossus semilaevis | reverse complement strand
TCTATAAATGTACTACACCCCCCCCCCACCAGCCCTGTCCAGGACTGTTAAGGAGAATTTTACTAATAACTTAAAAAGAAATAGAATTCCAGCCAGAGAGGTCCACCGGCCTGTCGACCTGAACACTCTGCCCTACTTGTGGTCCACCAACCACATGTTTCCCTTTTGGTTAAAATGTCCATGCATTCTGCAGTTTATTGAGAATGAGCCACTGATTCTTGACATTAACATCAA
>NW_007609254.1:0-234 GCF_000523025.1 Cynoglossus semilaevis | reverse complement strand
CTCTCTCCCAGGTAACATAGAGTACAGCTGTCCGGCCACAAACGAGTGTGAGATCACGAAGCGAAGACGCAAATCATGTCAGGCTTGTCGCTTCATGAAATGCCTCAAAGTGGGGATGCTCAAAGAAGGTAAGAAGAGTAAGAACATTTTTATTCTATTACGTCATCCTGCTGCACTCACAGCACTGTATGTATATTTGAAGTAAAAAAAAAACACACCTTCATGCAAAAAAAA
>NW_007609253.1:0-234 GCF_000523025.1 Cynoglossus semilaevis | reverse complement strand
CTGTGCTAATTACCACAGGTTTACCAGCTGGAAGGACCTGCAATAGGAAAGGGTTAAAGACAGAGCTGATTGACAGCTGTATTGTAAAAATGGTTTGACATGAAAAAAACAACAACATATATGTATATAAATATATATATGGGGGAAATAGCCAGGTATGATGGAGTAGCTCCACATCCCTAGGCACAATGAATAAGTGAATGAATAGAGAACAGGAAGGCCACAAACTGGACT
>NW_007609252.1:0-234 GCF_000523025.1 Cynoglossus semilaevis | reverse complement strand
TTTTTTCACTCAGTTTTCATAGCTTTAAATAACATTTTGTTATATTTGGTTAACTTAGAAGACGTAGATGTCTAGATAACATTTTCTACACAGGTTTTACAAACGTTCTATCTGTGTATAATTTACTTGGCAATTCAAAGTTGATGTCAAAGATCAAAAGGTGGTTATAATTACCACTACTTGTTACTTGTACTACTATAGTCTTACTACTAGTACTTCTTCAATTGTGTCATT
>NW_007609251.1:0-234 GCF_000523025.1 Cynoglossus semilaevis | reverse complement strand
TCAGAGAATAATCTTATTGTGAACATGAAGTAAATACGACAGAGATGACAGTGTTGCTGTGTTTGTGATAAATGTCAACAACATGAAAAAAAAACAAAGTTCAACCAGGTGTTTCACATTAGCTGATGAGAGAACTAGCTGCTACATCCCTGTGCTAAATAAATGAACCTACGAGTTAACACCTATTAAGAACTGGAGCGTTGTCGTTGTTGTGGCTTTTCTTTTTTTTTTTTT
>NW_007609250.1:0-234 GCF_000523025.1 Cynoglossus semilaevis | reverse complement strand
TTAGTTTTATTTATCCACCACACCTTAAAGGCCATTCTGTGAAAACATTTTCAGACATTTAATTGGTTTGTGGTGCAAAAAAAAGGTTTGGGACTGCTGCTCTAAAAGATCTCAGTCTCCTCATCAGTTGGAGATGACTTTTGGCCCTTCCTGTACAGGACCCCTGTGTGTGTTGCTCAGTCTAGTTTGTTACTGAGGTGAACACCTAGGTTCACCTCGTCTCACAACTTGAGA
>NW_007609249.1:0-234 GCF_000523025.1 Cynoglossus semilaevis | reverse complement strand
AACTAACTTTTGGCTACTTATTCCTTGACACGTTTTGGTTTAAGATGTTTGATTAAGATTGCAGAGTATTTTTATTTTATTTTCCTTGGTGTAAGATACCATTAGAAATATTCAAAGCTTAAAGAACATAATAGTTTAAATAGTATAAACTATTCATTACCGTCATATTTTCCCTGCGGCGGCACAAAAGAGCGCTGATGCTAAAATTTACAAATAGCCAGGGGTCTTTTTTTT
>NW_007609248.1:0-234 GCF_000523025.1 Cynoglossus semilaevis | reverse complement strand
AGGGTAGAAAACAGAGTTAGACACAGCAGCGCCTTGATAGGTAGCAGTCCATGTTGCACTGGACTTGTAATGATATTTTGAGCAAGAAAAGAGCCTGAAAACTTTGTGTTTAATTTTCAAAATTTCAAAACTGTTGCCTCTGTTTACAGCCATCTGAAATACCCTGGCCAATCAGCTGCTTCCTACAGTCTGATTGATGAGGTGGTGAAGGTGCTTTGCACAGTCAATGTTTCA
>NW_007609247.1:0-234 GCF_000523025.1 Cynoglossus semilaevis | reverse complement strand
ACCAGCAGTCTCACTGTGTTTTGTGTACAGTGACAATTATCTTAAGGATCTTATCTTTTACACTGTTTTTTATAAAGGTGTGCTATCAGACAATCACACTGTTTGTTGTTATGATGTATTTTAACCTTGTGAAGTTGTAGAATTTCACTAGTACTGATAAGATATTATTTTTCATTGAGCCATGTATGGACAATGCCATCCCTCTGGTTACATTTACTTTTATGCATTTAGCAG
>NW_007609246.1:0-235 GCF_000523025.1 Cynoglossus semilaevis | reverse complement strand
AATCAAACCATCTGGTTTAGTTCTGAGAAACTGTTCCTGAACTCTGACCTGTGACCTCTCACTTTGACCCCTGCCTATCGCATTGTTTTGTCGGTCAAAGGTAAAACCCCTCTGAGATCTTGAGGTGGTGTACGGGTCACGAGGTCACAGTTTGTGCACAACAATCCCTGCACGTACAACAGCCTTGTGGGTAAAATTCATACCAGCTTGATAAACATTATTTTCTGCAGTCACT
>NW_007609245.1:0-235 GCF_000523025.1 Cynoglossus semilaevis | reverse complement strand
ATTTAATATTAATTTAATTTAATTGGAAAAAGTGTTCACAGACTACGCACAGCACTCAGAACCGTGTCACTCTGGTACCGATGCGCAGACACTTTCAGCCATAACGACAACCGGCAGTGAACTGCTGCGGTATGTGCCAGACGTTTGAGCAGCGTCGGCTCCTGCAGGTCTAATCAGGTCATCTATCTTGAGAAAAATCCTCTGCTGGAGTAGAGAAGAGAGAAGAGAGAAGAGA
>NW_007609244.1:0-235 GCF_000523025.1 Cynoglossus semilaevis | reverse complement strand
CCGACGGTACAGTCATATCTTCGGAGATATTGTTGGCTAAAAAAACTCTTTTCATACACCATCAACTATGTTTTGTTTTGTTTTTTCAGATTTTCAGACTCGGTCTGTATGAAACAAAACAAAAGACAGTATGACCGAGGTAAAGTAAGGGAATGATCCTCAACTGGAGGTCCGCGGGCCGATTCCGGCCCGTTCAAATTGTCTAATTCGGACCACAGCTTTATGTCAAGAGCTG
>NW_007609243.1:0-235 GCF_000523025.1 Cynoglossus semilaevis | reverse complement strand
TGTTCTCTAATTTTGATCTCCAGTGTAAATGAACAGATTTATGATCAGTGAATGGTCCTGAGGTTATTTAAATGGAATTAGACCAGATGAAGATTATTAGACATTTTGAGAAAACCATTGTCCCTTTGAGAATTTTTTTATTTTATATATATAATACAATTTTTCAACCCAATAAAACACTTTTCAAATACTGCCCATTGTTTAATATGTATATACACTATATGACCAAAAGTAT
>NW_007609242.1:0-235 GCF_000523025.1 Cynoglossus semilaevis | reverse complement strand
TTTACATCAGTGTGAGGACGTGATTTGTTTTCCTACGACGACAGAAGGAAACAGACTCTGATTCAGATCCACCAAGTCAATCAATCAGTAATAACAATAATTGAATCTTTTATTGTCTCACAACAGGGAAATTTACAGTGTGAGTCTCTGCCAACCAACACAGGAGGCGCTGTTAGGGATATGTATGTAGGGATAAGCGGTTATCACGTTTGCCTTACACACAGAAGGTCCTGGG
>NW_007609241.1:0-235 GCF_000523025.1 Cynoglossus semilaevis | reverse complement strand
TTTTTTTGTGATACTGCCATGTTTACCTTTAAACGCTTACGTGTGGTACATGTTAAGACTCACCTTGGCTGCAGCTGCTGTTATTCAGTTTGGCACTGTTCCCATACTCTTGATCATTTGGTTATGTCTTTAACTCTCAGGGCCGGATTGCTCAGCGCTTGGTCATGTCTGTCTTTTCTCTCAAAGCATTTTTCCATGGTAAGCTTCTGCCAGGCATTTAAGGCCACTGGAAACT
>NW_007609240.1:0-235 GCF_000523025.1 Cynoglossus semilaevis | reverse complement strand
TATATGACGGAAGAAGAGGCAGAAACTGCAGCGCCCCCCTTTGGTAGATATAACTATTGTCAAGCCCCTGCCACATTGCCACATTCACAGCTTCAAGTCTCAAAAGAAAAAAAACCAGTTCCACTAAAAATTAAATTAAATTACAACTTAAATTTGACCTGCAATAACCTTGCTCCCCTCCAGGGGGCCACTCCAGCATATGGCATGTAAGCAGCTTTTGAGTCAGTAAGTTAGC
>NW_007609239.1:0-235 GCF_000523025.1 Cynoglossus semilaevis | reverse complement strand
TTGGGTGTTTGCTGTTTAGCTAGCAATACTAGTTAGCTATGTATGCTATTTATAGTAAATGATTTGCTACTTAGGGATGAAAATAGCATTCCTAGGTAGCAGATATGATAACCTAGTTACTAGGAATGTTACTAGCAACAGTATTGTTTTTTTGTTTGTTTACATAGTCAAGAATTGAGCAAATTAATTTGTTCTTAGGAAAACAGTTTAGTGGTCAAATGTGGTAGTCTAAATT
>NW_007609238.1:0-235 GCF_000523025.1 Cynoglossus semilaevis | reverse complement strand
TTTTTTTCGTAATAATAATTCTATCATTTGGATTAATTACAAATAAAAGGTGTGTGACATAAATACACTGTTGGTGTGTTCACCATTCTGCTCCAGCAATGTGTAGAAGAAGAAAAAAAATTGTCACATTTAAGAATGTTAAATAATCACGATTATTCATGATGAATTATGAACATGATTTATCGTGATTAGTCCTGATTAATCATAGACAACCCTGTAATTAACCCTGTGATTG
>NW_007609237.1:0-235 GCF_000523025.1 Cynoglossus semilaevis | reverse complement strand
TTCTGGTCTCCATTACTGGAGCACAGTTTTTAAAAACCAAGCATTAGCTGACTGACAAAGTATTCAGTGAATTATAGTTGGAAGTATAGGGTGCAGCCTGGGTACTATATGTGGGATAGATTCGTGTCTGCGAAGTCTATTTTAACACGTTCCATATTTAACAGCACGGCAGCATGTGAAGCCTCATATATGAAACACATGCAGGACAAATACATGTGCATGAATATATATATGT
>NW_007609236.1:0-235 GCF_000523025.1 Cynoglossus semilaevis | reverse complement strand
AGCTCCAGAACCACCTCAGCTCCAGAAGAGCATCAGCTGTTGGAGCTTTAGAGTCTCACCTTCCCACACTGTCGACACTTCCCCGTCTGTCTCCGCCTGTGAACCCAGTGATGTCTCACCACCGCAGCCTGAAACACAAGAACATCTGAATGGAGGCTCAGAGGTTGAGGAAGACAGGAGGACAGGAGGACAGAACAGGGAGAGGCTTCCAGCAGGTTTGAATCTACACTGACTT
>NW_007609235.1:0-235 GCF_000523025.1 Cynoglossus semilaevis | reverse complement strand
GGATTGGGGCTTTCAAAGGACAATCCATCAAGCCGGAAAATACGGAGTTGAGTGTGAACGTTGAATTAAGAAAAACAGGAATGAAACAATCTCATTATAGTCTCAACGTTACACCATGCTTTGTATTGACATAACAATGCGGCAATCAATGCTCAATTTGTTGACATCAATGCTTCCAAGGTTGTTTAATTGCCCGTGCCCCCAGCACCCTAGAGAGTCTGAGACAATAGCAAGC
>NW_007609234.1:0-235 GCF_000523025.1 Cynoglossus semilaevis | reverse complement strand
TCTTCCTATTTTAAAAGTAATCTCTTTAACATTCCTCCAGCAGGGAGGCCTAAAGGTGGACTTGTTGATTGGTTTTCAATGAAACCTAATGTGGTGTGATTACCTTTAATGAGCTCATCTGTTACAAAGATCTCGGTCTTGACGGTGTTAATCCCTGCAGAGGTGGGGCACAGCTCCTGTTGCCTTGTTCAAATCCGACCACTCCTTCACGACCCTGAATGTTGTTGTTGTTGTT
>NW_007609233.1:0-235 GCF_000523025.1 Cynoglossus semilaevis | reverse complement strand
ACTTGTGCTATGTGATGTTCATATTCTGAATCCAGATTGAAGAAGAGACTCAGGTTTCTCGGGCAACTCAAGCAGAACAAGACCATTATGAATTGCATGTCAGAGCAGCCAACATTGTAAGTATTTTGCTACATCATTTGTGAATTGGTTAATGTTACTTGTATTTTCACATCATGTACTGTATCACTGAACTACTATAGTTTTGAGTTCCTGGATATTCTACATAATGTGTAGT
>NW_007609232.1:0-235 GCF_000523025.1 Cynoglossus semilaevis | reverse complement strand
AATAATAAAAAAGTGTAAATAAATATTTTATTATTGAGTTTGTATTAGTTTTATTAGTGAAGTTTTTATTTTTTTTAGGCTTCAACCTACGTCGACCTGGTCTGTTATAGTAGCTGCAGTTGTTGCAGTTCAATATGAACATATTCAAAGGTATAAACAAGTTTATTCACGTATAGAAGTACTTTTTATATACATATATATTTAGAAGCGTCAACATCAGATAACATACACTCAT
>NW_007609231.1:0-235 GCF_000523025.1 Cynoglossus semilaevis | reverse complement strand
AAATATTATTACAAATGCAATTCAACAGTTATCATAAAATAACGGACCAGTATTACACATACTGTATCTGAATGATGTGTCATTGGAACACTGTAAAAAACACTATTTTAGATACCGCTAAACGCACATACATTAATCTGTTATATAAAGTCTATGTTAGCATGTGCTAATTTATGCCTATTTATTTTCCCACAATGACTATAGACGGGTTATCAGTCCAAAATACGACTGTAAT
>NW_007609230.1:0-235 GCF_000523025.1 Cynoglossus semilaevis | reverse complement strand
GTTTCTGTTTCATGTCCATAAAAAAAGACCAACGTCCCTGGACTTCAGGCGTAACTTCACCTGCACTGAAACAACGGCGGCAGGAAACGATGACATCACAGTCGATAGAAACCACATCCACTGGTTATATGTTATATATGTGAATATATATTCAGCTGTGTGCCCTGGGTGAACACATCCAGCAGCCCAGAGGGAGGCAGGACGGCCAGCCCGGGGTCCGCGACCCAGATGTTTT
>NW_007609229.1:0-235 GCF_000523025.1 Cynoglossus semilaevis | reverse complement strand
ACTGTAAGTACATGGACACAATTACTCGAAAGAAGTATTAGCCTAACAAAGCCAAGCTCTAGATGAGAATTTTTATATCCGTAACGTTTTTTGTCGTATAATAAATGACATTTTAGGTCACATTATAGTGAATAATGATCTTTCTGTGTGGAATTTGAAGCTTCTCTAATTGTATGCGTCATCTAAAAACATGTGGATGGGATTAGTCGGATACTGTAGTATAAGAAATATAAAT
>NW_007609228.1:0-235 GCF_000523025.1 Cynoglossus semilaevis | reverse complement strand
GGCAGATCTGAATGCAGTGAGGCAGCTGTCGGGGCGTGAGGGCAGGCGAGGGTCACCAGGAGGAATCTGGTTGGATTAGAGTGGTATAAAAATCATAAGGAATTTTTTATTTAGGTCAACAAATAATTTCAAATATGGAGGTTTGGGTTTAAACACTAACTGGAATGGGGATGCACGGCTCTGTTCTCTCACAGCTCTCATTACACATAATACCATTGCTGAAGGATCGGATACT
>NW_007609227.1:0-235 GCF_000523025.1 Cynoglossus semilaevis | reverse complement strand
AAGAATTTACAAGGTAAAAATGTCCCATTAATCCACAATAGTAAAATTTACTACATTTGCCCAAGAAATATAATTCTCTCTCAGGCTAGCTTCACGTTTTGCCTTAGAATCCAAGAACGTTTTGGTACCGAGACACAAAGAAAACTCTTGAAGTGATAGAGTCACGTTCATGTACTTAAGGAACCGATTTTTTTTTTTGTATATCACAGCGTTGCTTTCTCTTAGCAGAATCACA
>NW_007609226.1:0-235 GCF_000523025.1 Cynoglossus semilaevis | reverse complement strand
TTTTTTTTTACATTTGGAAAACATTATCATATTTCTAAATTAAAAGTGATGCCAAAATGGGACGTGACTGGTTTATCACAGTGTAAATTATGTAAATTGTTATGTAAATTTCCATGCCTTCTTGTGTTGAGACTAAATTGTATAAATGTAAGTGTGAATAGCAGTTGTCTCTATAAGTGTGATGCACTGGTAAAATCATACTCACCCAATGACTGCTGGGATCCTGGATCAGACG
>NW_007609225.1:0-235 GCF_000523025.1 Cynoglossus semilaevis | reverse complement strand
GCTATCATATACAATCCCAGAGCTAACCGCAGCTGCTCAATAAGCACAGCACTAAATGAGAGTGAGTTATCTTTTGCCAACACTTGAGGCACTATAGAGCTCGGTCGTCATCTATAATAACACTGGGGAGACAGCCAATGAGGTTGTCCAACCAAGAGACAAAATGAGAAAACGTTATGTCACATCTCACGTGCTATTTAAACAGGCCCTAAATACATAACCAAAACATACAAAA
>NW_007609224.1:0-235 GCF_000523025.1 Cynoglossus semilaevis | reverse complement strand
AGTTTTGCAAATTAAGGGTAGTCTGTGATTCTGGACCATCCCCACAACTTTATTTCAACTTCATGTCACATGACGAGAACAAAGTTTAAAAAGCCTGGCAAACACCAAGCAAAACTATCATTTTAGACTGTTGCTTCACAAGGATATTGCCCGTGCTAAATCCAACGATCATCGGAAATCATGCGAGTATAATAAAAGAATGCATATAGTTGTAGTAAGCTGTAGGTAATATTAA
>NW_007609223.1:0-235 GCF_000523025.1 Cynoglossus semilaevis | reverse complement strand
AGTCCAGGGCTAGGCTAGGCTAGAAAATAATTGGAACGTCCATAAAGAATCGGCAGAGATACTGAAAATGTACATTCAAAGTTTGAAGTACAGCAGGGTGAAAGAACATACCTGAGGTCGAAGTATTACTGCGATACATTTTTCATGTCTTCTGACATTTTTTTTAACTTGCGCAAAAAAAAAGACCTGACGCCAAAAACAAAAGCCCAAAATAAATTCCCAGAATGTGTATCGT
>NW_007609222.1:0-235 GCF_000523025.1 Cynoglossus semilaevis | reverse complement strand
CCCTGTGATCAAGTCCACTAGACCGTTTTGTCCCTCATTGGTAAAAATCTAATTGTGCGAAAATATAAAAGTGTGGTTTGATATGACTAGTATGTTGTGAAAAATACATGTCAAAGCTGTAAAATGGCCAATTTTTGTCTGTATGTGTCTTATTGGGTTAAAAAAAAAAGTATCGGTATCGATATCAATGTTGAAGAAAAATTGCAGTCAATCAATGTATAATCACTAAGCAGAA
>NW_007609221.1:0-235 GCF_000523025.1 Cynoglossus semilaevis | reverse complement strand
CATTGAAGTTCTTAGCGCACGGAAATAGATTGGAATCATGCTAACATTCCCTGTTGTTGACATGTTTTTCGTCTTCAGGATGACTTGCGTGTGGACGGTAGAGGTTGTGAAGACTACAGACACATGGAAATAGAAACAGATGTGGTGTCGAACACTGACGGATCCGCAAAAGTGACTTTGGTAATCATTTTGCTCCGACTTGTATTTTAACAGTTTCCGTAGTGTAGTGGTTATC
>NW_007609220.1:0-235 GCF_000523025.1 Cynoglossus semilaevis | reverse complement strand
GGGGGGGGGGGTCCTGTTATTTGGTTCTAATGAACTTTGTAGTAATCTTGACTTTAAACTATCTTGTCTGACAAGGGGAAGTCATTTAAATCAGGTTAGGTACAACTGTTACCTAACCAACTGCTCCAGCTATAACGGCATATTGTGAGTGAACATTGAAGTAAATATTCACAACCAGAACAGTTTCAAATATTCCACAGCCATTTCTGGGGGCAAATTTAAAAAAAAAAAAAAA
>NW_007609219.1:0-235 GCF_000523025.1 Cynoglossus semilaevis | reverse complement strand
GTGTGTGTGTGTGTGTGGCGGAGACTGATGTCAGTACCAGATCAACACAGCAACACCATCTTTTTCATGTAATTAGCCTAAAAGCCTTTTCAGCAGACGTGCACCAACAGTCCATCACAAACACAGACTCTGCTCCCAGATTATTCCCCCGTCTCCTCCGGACGTCCAATCACAACACACTCCACGCTGTGATTTGATGGTTTTTTTTCATGTCTGTCAAGTCACAGTTTTTGGC
>NW_007609218.1:0-235 GCF_000523025.1 Cynoglossus semilaevis | reverse complement strand
AAAAGTTAGTTAACTAGAGCAGAATACGGTATTATGTGTGGCTAATGTGTGTGTGGAAGTAAAATCCAGAGATTTTGTGTATATTTACCTTGACCAGGAGCCTCAGATAGATATCCTGGCTCTTAGGTTCTTTCCTGTGCACCTTACGGTCCTTGTTGTGCCTGATGTCAACTCCCTTTAAAAGTTATAACAAAATTAATACAACAAATATCACACAGCCACATACAACCTTTAG
>NW_007609217.1:0-235 GCF_000523025.1 Cynoglossus semilaevis | reverse complement strand
TTTTTTTTTAGCAGCGTCACCTCTTCCACAGTGTGCAGCTTGACAATGTTGCTGTGGTTGAGCTTCCTCAGCATCTCAAACTCTCTCATCTGGACATCGTGGGGACGGTTGTAGCTCTGCAGGTTGAACACCTTCACTGCAACCAGCTCCCAACTCCTCTGCACACGCACAAAAACAAAAAGAAAAAGTAGATTTAGAGATTATCTGAACTTTTCTTTGGGGTTTTTTTTTTTTT
>NW_007609216.1:0-235 GCF_000523025.1 Cynoglossus semilaevis | reverse complement strand
GTCGTCGTCGTTCGTCGTAGGTAAACGTCTGAAGGCTGTTTATTCATGAGCTCCAGCAGTCGTCAAACTCATCTGCGGATGAGTGGGTGAATCCCTGGTGACAGTGGAACACGCGTGTGTGTGTGTTTGAGAGAGTTTCGAGGAGCGACACGAACGTTGCGATTGCGTGAAACCCCAGAGCGGCTGTAGTTTGTTCTCCACAGTCAACGCATCATTTTCAACATCATGTATAAAT
>NW_007609215.1:0-235 GCF_000523025.1 Cynoglossus semilaevis | reverse complement strand
GTTCACAAAACGTCATCTTATACAATTAAACGTTATTATATACTTTATAATTTTGTGTTTGTTCACAGACATGATTCCAGAAAATGCTTTAGAAGAAATGACAAAAAACATGGACCCCAACTTGGTGATTGTGGAGGGCAAGGAAGGAGTTCAGATGAAGTGAGTCACCGGCAGCACTGAAAAAAAATATACGTTTGTGCCGTGTTGTAGGTCTGAAAGTTAAAAATGTGTTTTT
>NW_007609214.1:0-235 GCF_000523025.1 Cynoglossus semilaevis | reverse complement strand
CTCACTGGTTTGGTGGACATCTTTCGAGAGCAGGATTTACAGGAGGCGGAACGTGTCATGGATGTGGTGGAAATGATCCACAGTCTGACCACTCTGTACGAGAAGCTGGAGGAGGACCGTTCCATCCTGGTCAACATTCCGCTCTGCATTGACATGTGCCTCAACTGGCTGCTAAACGTCTACGATAGGTGGGTCATATGATGGACATGGTCACTGACGAGTCATTTAAAAAAAA
>NW_007609213.1:0-235 GCF_000523025.1 Cynoglossus semilaevis | reverse complement strand
TAGATGTTCAGTCTTCTGTGATGGAGACGGCGTTACACAGAATTCATCCATCCATCCATCTTCTACTGCTCATCCATCTTCAGTGTTGGCTGAAGCAGCACAGTAGAAAACAGGACCCAGCTCTGATTGGGCAGTTCATTGATCAAACAGGATTTATTTTCATTAACTTAATGCTTTTATGTTCACGCTGAAAAAAAAACTATCGACCTTTGTTTGGACTGCACGGTCTTCTTTT
>NW_007609212.1:0-235 GCF_000523025.1 Cynoglossus semilaevis | reverse complement strand
AGAGAGAGAGAGAGCCTGGAAATGGACACAAAGTGAAGGCTGAGAGAAAGATGGACAAATATCGAAGCCCCCACACAGATGATCATGTATATGTATATATAATACATAAGAATAACATTTTACTCCACGTCTGTGATGTTGTTGCAGCTTTTCACCATGAAGGACTTTGAAGTGGGACTGAACCTGGTCGGTTTGTTCAAAAACCTTTGAGATAAAGGAGAAATCTGGCTTTTTT
>NW_007609211.1:0-235 GCF_000523025.1 Cynoglossus semilaevis | reverse complement strand
TTTTTGTTAAAATGACAAAAAGTCTTAAACATGAATGAAAAAGAAATCTCCACGACTGTTGAATTGTCTTGTAGTTTGCTTTGTAAAACAAATAGAGATTGAACTATTGGCCTTTCTACGTATGACATTTCACCTCATCTTTCATCATCAAGATTTTCCTCATCTGGAAGGCATGTTTTGTACTAGCCTACATTTGTTTCACACTCTTATGCAATTTCGCTGCATTAGAAACACA
>NW_007609210.1:0-235 GCF_000523025.1 Cynoglossus semilaevis | reverse complement strand
TGTGTGTGTGTGTGTTTGTTCTCATTTTCTCTCTGTCACCATGATACTGACGCTCCTCTGTTTTATTCAGACTCCAGGTCATGTACGCAGCAGCTGTGACAGATTTGTCCAAAGAAACGCTTAATTTCACACATCATTTTTAGTCTTTTTTTTCCCCCAGGAACCTTCAACCAAAGTACACCAAAACATACTAGTTCTGTTTAGAAAGCTAACATTGTTTGACTTTACGTGAATG
>NW_007609209.1:0-235 GCF_000523025.1 Cynoglossus semilaevis | reverse complement strand
ATCTTAGATCTAGGTGACGTAGACAGTGTAGACGCCACACATTGGTCATCCCTGCTGTAAGACGACTCTATAATGTTCATTTTCTGTGTTCTCAACCTCTTCCTGACTCGATCTGGACCGGGGTCAGGAGGTCACCGTCTGCTTGTTTTTTCCTCCCCGAAACCGACCTGTGAAAAGCAAAGCCGTGTTTGCACTCCCTCCCCCACCGCCCCGGGGGTGGACACCTGCTGCGTTT
>NW_007609208.1:0-235 GCF_000523025.1 Cynoglossus semilaevis | reverse complement strand
TTTAATAAAAAGTTAAGTTAAACTGCGGTTTATTTTGCACTTAAATTTACATGTCAAACTATTTCTGCTGTGTTTATGTGTTTTGACCTGACGATTACTCACCTATCTCTAAGGCTTTGGTCGCATTGATGAGTTTAATGAGGTTTGCCATAAACTGCGCTTGTTCAACGGCCACTAACATAATACTCCAGGGGTCTTCAAGTGTTCTCTAAAAAACAAACAAACAAACAAACAA
>NW_007609207.1:0-235 GCF_000523025.1 Cynoglossus semilaevis | reverse complement strand
TGTGTCTTGGTTGGTCACATTGCAAAAGTAGATTTCCCATGATTCCTACGTTTTACTCTTGTGAGGTTCCCGCCGTGCTAACGGATCAGAATTTGAGCAACCTAGGGTAAAGAACGAACCATCAAGTGCACTCGGGGGTTCAATCCTGTCAGGGATAGCGAGATCTATTAGGCCATGGGTGTCAAACTCAGGTCCGTGGGCCATATCTGGCCCATGCTGTAATTATATTTGGCAC
>NW_007609206.1:0-235 GCF_000523025.1 Cynoglossus semilaevis | reverse complement strand
CAGGACTCAGACAAAACTACTTTATAAAATAGATCAGATGAATGATTCGATCCAGGCCTCACATAAACCACAAATGTGTTGCTATGTAGTCCACTTCATCACTTTATTACATAGAGTTTTATTTCATGTCACTCAAGCATCCAGTTATTGTTGACAGCTCGATCACACATCGCTAAAGTTAGAAAAGGTTAAAGAACCTCCAAACAACACCAAAAAAACCCTCTTGCGACCCACC
>NW_007609205.1:0-235 GCF_000523025.1 Cynoglossus semilaevis | reverse complement strand
GTCTGAGAAAGACTCTAAGGTGACGGGGACATTTTGGTGACAGTAAATTGCGGTGGAACTGGGACGTTCTGACATCTTGACTCCTGTGTCAGTGTCACCTGTAAAAACCACGGGATTTCCAAACAATTTCAAAACCATCAGGACAAAACGACGGTATAAGAACTTCACGTTCCAGGAACGGTGACTTGATCCGTCCGACCGAGAGTTCAAACGAACGGAATCAAAGATCAGTTCA
>NW_007609204.1:0-235 GCF_000523025.1 Cynoglossus semilaevis | reverse complement strand
GAGAGAGAGAGAGAGAGAAATTGCAGCAGTTGTTCCAAGTGCTTGAGAATTCTCCTACTTTCTGGCCCTGTTTGCGACTGACCTGAAGTCTGTGGAGTCCAGACACACACGCACAAACACAGACACACACATGTTGTCTGCACCCCCATACATCCTTTCAGAATCAGTAATCAGAAAAGGCTGCGTTCATTTCCCCCATGATTACTTCACAACTGGAAGCTATTTTATGAGTTGA
>NW_007609203.1:0-235 GCF_000523025.1 Cynoglossus semilaevis | reverse complement strand
AAAAAGGATGAAGGCAGTAGCACACGCAAATTATAATAACAAAGGTCAAATTAGAAAAAAAGGTGAGATAGTCAATTAAAAGCTATTAGTTTAATGAAGAACTCATTAAGAAATCATCAAAATAAATGTAAGGTTTCCGAAACCACCAAACCACACGGGTTTGGTGTTGGCTAACACCTAACATGTAGCTTTTCCTCTGCAAAACATGAACCTTTCATTAGACAAATAATTAAGA
>NW_007609202.1:0-235 GCF_000523025.1 Cynoglossus semilaevis | reverse complement strand
GATCAGCAAACAGGAGTACGATGAGGCGGGTCCCTCAATCGTTCACAGGAAGTGCTTCTAAATCTTGTTGGATTACCAAACGAAGACCACACCTAACACTAGACTTCTTAATCAATCATATGAAACTAGTATTTGCAAAATACTTGGAGTCAGGAAAAAAACTGTGTAAACACTGGACATGTGCTGCGACTCATCTCCGCCCAGAACCAAAGACCACCACACCAACCCCTCCAGC
>NW_007609201.1:0-235 GCF_000523025.1 Cynoglossus semilaevis | reverse complement strand
CATTTACGTCCGCCACAGTGTCAACCTTTCTTCTGCTTCCTCTTCAGATTTCGTTCAACAGCCTGAAACAAACTTTGACCTCTTTGGTTCAGAAATGAAAGCTGCGCTTTAATAAAGACCGGTCCAAGGTTTGGCCTGGTCTGATAAAAACTTGAGGCGTGAGGCGGTTACATATTCACAGAACAGATACGCTGACGGGAAGGTTTTAATGGGAAAGGCGCTGGTCTGAGCAGAG
>NW_007609200.1:0-235 GCF_000523025.1 Cynoglossus semilaevis | reverse complement strand
TCAAAGTCAACACTTTTAACTCTAATTGCCCTGGTGGTTCAAACTAGGAGGAATCAGTGATTCGGTTTTTGAACAAATGCCTCATCTCTGACTTAAAGACAGATGAGGACGACAGGGTCAACAACAGTGGGGTGTCAAAGGTGAAAAAGACTCTAGTTTTATTTAAAAAAACCAGCCTTAACTATATAGTAATGCAGTGATCATCAACTAGTGGCCCACGGGCCAAATGCAGTCC
>NW_007609199.1:0-235 GCF_000523025.1 Cynoglossus semilaevis | reverse complement strand
TCTGTACCTGAATTACAGACTCTCCAGGACACGACTGGGCTGCGAGCCGAGGTTTACAGACGTGAATTTTATGAAGAAATAACAACAACAACCAGCATGCAAACACACACCCAGACACACACACTCCTCATCCTGCTGCTCAAAATGAAGTTGTTGCTTCCTGCTCATTATGTCTTCAAGTGTCCTCCAACCGCCGCTGGATTTACCTCCTGATTGTCCGTCTCCATAACAATCA
>NW_007609198.1:0-235 GCF_000523025.1 Cynoglossus semilaevis | reverse complement strand
TCACTCCCTCGGTACATTGCAAAATTTTCTTTTACGATCTCACGAAATTTTTGCTATATAGCAAAATATAGAAAAAAAATTTACATATAAAAGTGTTGCCTTTAAAAATGTGGAGTCTCATTTTGAAATTGAGATAAGCACAATTTCGAAAACGATTGCTGGTAGCTAAGTTGTTTACTTAGACGCGATTGTACACAGCATACTATTTGCTAATACAGTGCGTACTCGGTGTACT
>NW_007609197.1:0-235 GCF_000523025.1 Cynoglossus semilaevis | reverse complement strand
TGTCTACAGTATTTTTTATTTTGTTTTACATTTTACGCACATATCAGAGTTTTATCTGCCCACAAATGTTCTGAATGATATTGATGAAATATATTGCATTCATATATGTATATTTACATCAAAGCACTAACCCTGTTTCAGGTTTGTATTTGTTGATATCTGTGCAGATTTTTGAGAATTTCTTTTATGCCGTAGACAAACAGAGAGGTTTAAAGAGTTGTCATAATGTTACCGC
>NW_007609196.1:0-235 GCF_000523025.1 Cynoglossus semilaevis | reverse complement strand
AAGTTATCATCGGTGGTCTGTGATTGTACTGGATACTTTATATAAATACAAATTTAATGTGCACATTTATTTTAATTTTAATGTATTCTTTATTGGAGCCACAGTGGAGAAATTGAGAGGTGATTTGTAGGTGAAGTTTAGTGAACTTTTAAGGCAGTAGTTGGAAATAGTATTTTTATCTACCAGAGGGGCCAGTGCAGAAGAGGTGTGGGGGCCATGATACTGACAGGTTTAC
>NW_007609195.1:0-235 GCF_000523025.1 Cynoglossus semilaevis | reverse complement strand
TTGGAGTCTGTTTTGCCTTCGTCACCTAAAATGCTGATTCACACCATCAGGTTTTCTCTCTTTCTTCAGATCTGCTTGCTAAATACGCAACATGAACTCCTGGTTATCGCCTGACTGTAACAACATACACTACTAGAGAGATGAAATATCTGTAATTCAACACTGTATTCTTTGAAATCTTGAATTTGATCATAAGGCTTTACTGGTGCACCCGTCAACCCAGGGCATTAAATGA
>NW_007609194.1:0-235 GCF_000523025.1 Cynoglossus semilaevis | reverse complement strand
TTATTTCTCCTTCATTGGTCTCAGTTCTTTGCTCTGGACGTGTACAACGCTGACGACAGTCCGCTGACGGTGGAGCAGCTGTGCAGTCAGCTGGAGAGAATCTGCAGCTCCTCGAATCAGAACATGGTGGAGCCTGTCGGCATCCTGACCACCCAGCACCGTGACGCCTGGGGACAGGCCTATGTCAACCTCATCAAAGGTGAGCGGACGGCGCTGCCGTTTTAACACAAACCAA
>NW_007609193.1:0-235 GCF_000523025.1 Cynoglossus semilaevis | reverse complement strand
GTGAGGACTGACCGGTCCAAAGATTTATCTTCAGACGTCGGTCAAGAACCCAGACCTCCAGATGCTCAGTAAGTGTCTGGAGGTCCTTCAGTCTGTTGTTGTTGATCAAGTGGTTCAGATGTGGGTGTGACAGAAACAGAGTAAGACGAGCTCAAAAACAGGAAGACTCTGAGTCTAATCTTCACATCTGTACTGGACTGTAGTTGTCGTTTGTCTTATCAGATGACACTCTCTC
>NW_007609192.1:0-235 GCF_000523025.1 Cynoglossus semilaevis | reverse complement strand
ACTGTTTGATTTTAATGTCAGTTGCGCCCCCTAGGGTCACAGCAAGGAACATTAAATTTCAAATTAATATACCATGACAATAATGGAAGTATTGCAGAAAAGTGCTGCAGAAAAGATTTGACAACTACTGTTCAATTTACTGTATGTTGAAGCAAAAACACAGCAAATACCAGAACATCATCAGCGTAGAAATTTAGTCATTCAGGACTAGGATTTCAAATCTTGTCAGTTAAAG
>NW_007609191.1:0-235 GCF_000523025.1 Cynoglossus semilaevis | reverse complement strand
TTTTTTGAAAGGAATACTGTATGAGAGAAATACTGTATGGCCTGCTGGCCAATAGTGGTACTACACCTATGCAAAACATCTTTTTTTTTGTATACAGTCTATAACCTTTAGGCTAAAACAAATGTTTACATATAAAAATGTTCTTGGATACAAAAAATTCCTAATGATTTTATTTTGCTTTTTTAACTGCTTTCACATCCTCCCTGCTTTGTCAGTCAGATCACACTGAAAGACA
>NW_007609190.1:0-235 GCF_000523025.1 Cynoglossus semilaevis | reverse complement strand
AAAGTAGCTGGTAATTTATGAACGATAAATGTCATACGAAACAGCTGCAGTATGAGAACCAATAGCAGGCATCCTAGGAATTGTGGAAGCACTTTAAACTATTGGAAATGTAACACATTTTTACATACTATTTGTGATCTTACTTTACTCTGCATGCAAAAATGACATTTTTCACAAAACATTTTGCATTTAACCCTTCCATAAAGCAAGATATCTTTCTGTGAAGAGGTGGCCA
>NW_007609189.1:0-235 GCF_000523025.1 Cynoglossus semilaevis | reverse complement strand
TTATATTATATTCTCTGTTTATCCACATATTTGGTTATATGGTACTTTAAACATCAGCAAATTCAATTATTTATACAGTTTTAAGGATAAATATATATATAAATACATAACTTTGCTTTTTGAAGCAAGTTACATTTATTTTCACTGTTTTATTTATTTATTTTTTGAATTATTTTCTGATCATACAAGTGTGATGTTTTGGTTTGACCAGTGTGTGTGAGACAGAGAGAGAGAC
>NW_007609188.1:0-235 GCF_000523025.1 Cynoglossus semilaevis | reverse complement strand
GTGCAAATGCAGTTTGTTGCCATCTAAGTAGAAAATACATTCCTACAAAGAGAAGTCAGACCTGAGCTGTAATGCTGCTCATAACATCAGTTAGCCCACAGCCAGGACCCTCGCCACCGCTTATAAGGGTCACAATAAGAGGTTCAGGGATAAATGAGGAGACTGGAGAAGAATTTTATTCAAATTATATAAACAGTCTTGGGGTACAATGTTTGAAACTGGGGGTTAACTAGGC
>NW_007609187.1:0-235 GCF_000523025.1 Cynoglossus semilaevis | reverse complement strand
GAAAAATACCTGTAAATCCTCAATGACAGCAGTAACGCTATGGAAAATGTGAAAACGTTTTCTTTTACAGACATTTCTAATACAGTCACATATACAGTTTCAAATGAGTACAGTTGTAAATACAGTATACAGTCCACTACTGCTACGTATGTCTTCAACTCCATTGTGGTTGATGAAGAACTTACAGAACCCAGACTAAACACGCGTCTACCTGTGTGTTTGTGTGTGTGTGTGT
>NW_007609186.1:0-235 GCF_000523025.1 Cynoglossus semilaevis | reverse complement strand
TTTTTTGCACATCTCTTTAATAATCATGTTCCGTTCACCCAACATCAGATGGTGCAATTTGTGCAGCACCTTCCATTATTATGCTACGTACCATTATAGCAGTAGAAATGACACAGTGGGTAGAAAATGACTGTGCTGCTCTGTCAGCCACAAGCTGCTAAGATCAACGGCTGAAGGTGGAAGTGTCATGATGGGGCTGAGGTGAGAGAAGCTGAATCATGGGGAGAAAAAAAAA
>NW_007609185.1:0-235 GCF_000523025.1 Cynoglossus semilaevis | reverse complement strand
TTTAATTATCATTTTCCCTTCTATGTCCAGAGTGCAGTCTTACAAGAAGCATATTGTGAATGTTCTAACTTTATTAAGGCACATTAAATTGTTTCATTGTGCTTTAAGCACACAGCATGAATTAGCAAACGTGTGCATATTTACTTCGTTTTAGTCATTGTTTCCACTTTTGTCTTAATACATTTTCAAACTTCTATCCCTAAAGCTGTTAACAATTTAAAACTAGAATTTTTTT
>NW_007609184.1:0-235 GCF_000523025.1 Cynoglossus semilaevis | reverse complement strand
ATATTAGGAGGAATGACTGAGGAAAGTGGACACGCATACACTTGGCACGTTAGGCTATGGAGACAGGTTAAATGAGCAAAACCAATGGTTTTAAATGTGCAGAAATAAATGAGCTTCCAACTTGAGCACGCTTCACCCAGGGTTCAGAGAGGCACAGGTGAAGCCGGGTTACATTGTTAGCCAGTACACCAGTACAACCATTCACTTTCAGACGTTATTTATTTCTACTTATTTT
>NW_007609183.1:0-235 GCF_000523025.1 Cynoglossus semilaevis | reverse complement strand
GTTGGCTCTATACATCAGGTTTTAATTCCTCCTTCGTCCTCGGCGAAACAGAAAAACACAGGCGTGCGCAGATTTGAGAGTTCGCCGCACCTGCTGCGCCAATGAAAGAGTGACTCTTCAGCATGAGGACAATATCAAAATAGTTCATTTTTATTTATGCGGTGTTAAAGTTATAAACGCATCAGGCAGTGGTTTTACACATCTGGATACAGACATGGGAATTAATCAATTCAAA
>NW_007609182.1:0-235 GCF_000523025.1 Cynoglossus semilaevis | reverse complement strand
TTTTTCCGGTCGAGAACCATGGCCTCACTGATTGGTGCCACAGTGAGTCTCTCCTCGAGGTTCCACCCTCAGTCCAGTGGGCAGGCAGAGAGGGTTAACCAGATTCTTGAAACAACCCTCCACTGCATCAAATCTGAACACCCCTTTCCCTGCTCTGAACTTCTTCTGTGGGTGGAATATCCACACAATACCTTGACCAGTTCAGCAACAAGACTTTCAGTGTGCCAGATTTGTT
>NW_007609181.1:0-235 GCF_000523025.1 Cynoglossus semilaevis | reverse complement strand
TCTTTTATATATTCAATTATTTATGTATTATATTATATATATATTACATTATATTTATACAAATATATGTATACATACATATATATTTATTTATATATTTGTTTATATATTTATTTATTGGAGATCGACCTCGCATTTGCACATTACCATTATTGTGCTGATGTTTCGGGAAAATAGTTCCGCACTACTTTTTACATGCCCGGTGGAGATCTGAACTAAGATAGTGATGTGCACT
>NW_007609180.1:0-235 GCF_000523025.1 Cynoglossus semilaevis | reverse complement strand
ATGTTTTCTGTTACAATATGTTAATATGAGCTCCTGTGTCTTCAGCTGAACTTATGTTTGCATCTATCTTTAGCTTCTTTGGCATTAAAAATAGAGATGCACCAAGAAAATCTTTCGTTATCGGTTTCATGACCATACCCATTTTTTCAACCCAGTTTATCCAGACTATCTGTAAAATGGTGGACATCACTATCTAGATACACAGTATGGTAGCAAAGGAAATCTCAAAAGATTT
>NW_007609179.1:0-235 GCF_000523025.1 Cynoglossus semilaevis | reverse complement strand
GAACGAACGAACTTTTTGTGGTACGTCCGTCTGCTTTATTATCATACGGAACAGTCAAAATTTAGGGCTTGTTTTGGTGCGGTTTGTATGATTAGTTTTAAACTTTTGCATCGTCTTATGCCAGTATGAGGATGGTTGATGTTTTGAACATTTGTCATCACACATTTTTTGTCTAACAGATCCGTCCTTAGAGTAATTACAGACATTTTACAAAATTAATACAACATTGTTTTAT
>NW_007609178.1:0-235 GCF_000523025.1 Cynoglossus semilaevis | reverse complement strand
AAAAAAGGCATCATGGGAAAAGGGATCAGGAAGTCAGAAAGAAACTGTGGAAAATGTATAAATATATAATAAATAACATGGTGTTGCCTCCACCTTTATGATTATTATTATTTATAATTTCCAGACATTTTTTGTGTACTTTTATAATTCAGTAGTTGTTTTTATGGAAATGCATTTTTGACTATAATTAAATATAATTCTACCGTCAGGATTATAATCAAGGATGGAAAAAAAA
>NW_007609177.1:0-235 GCF_000523025.1 Cynoglossus semilaevis | reverse complement strand
AGAGAGTAGTGCTTCGATTTAAAAACCATGTTTGGCCCAGAAGAATCGAAAGGCATGTCTGAATTTAACTTTCATTGATTTATTCATCATCTAATATCTATTCCTTTTTCAGGGTCATGGTGGCGCTGGAGTCAATCCCAGCAGTCAGCGAGGAATGCTGGGATAGAGCCTGGAGACTAGACTCTTCATCAGTGCACCACAGGGCCACATGTAGACACAAACAACCAACTGTGCG
>NW_007609176.1:0-235 GCF_000523025.1 Cynoglossus semilaevis | reverse complement strand
GTCGCGCCAGCGTTCACTCCCCCGGAAGCTGACTTAGTCATTACTGTTCATCCTCTAAGTGGGTTGTAGAATGTAACAAGTGTTGCTTTCAAATCTTTGTTAAAGCTGTTGTCAATATTTTATTAATCAGTCTTTAGTCCCCCCATAATCCCTTTTAAATGGTGTGTCAGTCTGCTTGCCACCTGCTACAGTGCGGTAAGAAAAAGAGTCAAAGTCAAAAGTCAAAGTCAACTTT
>NW_007609175.1:0-235 GCF_000523025.1 Cynoglossus semilaevis | reverse complement strand
AATTGCTTCCGCCCTGATAGTCACACAAGAAACATCTTATAATAGGTAAAACCAAAGAGCTCTCTCCAGACCTTTGCAACCTTATCATTGCAAAATATACTCACGGCTTTGGTTACAGAGTGATTTTAAAACTTCTGAATGTTCCAGTGAGCACTGTCGGGGCAATCCAACAGAAAATCTATAAAAAGTTCATAGAAGAGGCCCATAGAACCTTTAAGATTTGAAGATTGTTTGT
>NW_007609174.1:0-235 GCF_000523025.1 Cynoglossus semilaevis | reverse complement strand
TTAAACTGCTGTATTTGTGGTTTATAGTTTTAAATTTAAAAACCTGAAATGACGTCACACACAAAAAAATCCCGTTACTGTAAGGACTTATAGTCAGGCCTAGTATTTGATGTAAATTTCGGACACAAAAATTAATTTTTACTATCTCCTTGCGAACATTTCAGAGTGAAATCTGGAAAAACTTCAGCAGGGAATAAACACATTTTACACAAAAGGTTTCAGTCTTATAAAGTTT
>NW_007609173.1:0-235 GCF_000523025.1 Cynoglossus semilaevis | reverse complement strand
TGAACAGTGTCGAAAAATATAAACTGTTGTCATGAATGGAGTGAAGAGTAGCCTGACTTCTTCACAGCTAACCATTCGTACAGAGTAACGTTCAAACTGGTAGAAAACAATCTTGGTCTGGATTTAAGGCTTTACTTTTACAACCAGATAAATATGTTCGATGCTAATATACAGTCTGTGGTTTTAGTCGCTCGGAAATTACAACCTTCAATTCGAGAAACCGGATATTTAAAAA
>NW_007609172.1:0-235 GCF_000523025.1 Cynoglossus semilaevis | reverse complement strand
TTTTAAACGTAAAACAAATAATAAAATTTCATGTAAAATAAAAGTGTACGCCTGTGAAGTGAAAAGCAGCGTTATGAATGTGATCTGCCTGCGTTCTTGCTCAGGGTTATTTCTTTCTCTCAGATTTTCTGGCATGAGACTAAGATCCTTCAGTTGAGATCAGCACGGCAGTTTCTCAGCCCTCTGGGGGCTAAGGTGCAAATTTGTCGAATGACGGCTTGGATCGCACAGTTTT
>NW_007609171.1:0-235 GCF_000523025.1 Cynoglossus semilaevis | reverse complement strand
TAAGATTTTCTTGCTGATGTAAAAAGGATGTAAAATAATAAGAACAGCCAACTGCTTTATTTGTCCAATGTCTTGGGTCTACAATCCTCCTCTGCTGTAGCTGTAGCGGGGTTCAGGAGTGAGCCCTGTCTTCATCGAGGCACAAACTGAACTTATCCTGACACTTGTACAATGTTCATATATTTATATTTATATGGCATAAATACAGTATGTCATGACTTTATCATCTCATATA
>NW_007609170.1:0-235 GCF_000523025.1 Cynoglossus semilaevis | reverse complement strand
AAAAAAAAAGAACCTGGAACAGAATCTCGAAACAGTCTTGATAATCAGAACGACATTATTATAAACACCTTTTCCACACGCGCCGCACCACAGTTCTCTAATTACGCTGCGATGTTTCGCTGCTAACTAGCTGCTAATTAGATCAGCGCATTTGTCTTACTCTCTCCTTGACTGTGTTTCTGTGACTCAGTTGTCATTAGAAACAAACACTGAGAAGGACACACACACACACACA
>NW_007609169.1:0-235 GCF_000523025.1 Cynoglossus semilaevis | reverse complement strand
GCTTGGACTTTTTCTTTGACTTCCCAGAGTTGAACAGAGCCTCGGTCTTTGTCATCTCACTCCTGTTCTCAGTTCAATCCGACAACCGTTATTTCAAACACATTCCTCAAAGTTCTGTCCAGTGTTTTCTATTTCACACTCTGGAAAATTGAATCTTTTTCAAAACAAACTTTCCTCCTGGGAAAAACAGTCAGCATTGAGAATATTAAGTGTGATACGCCCCCCTCCCTGACCC
>NW_007609168.1:0-235 GCF_000523025.1 Cynoglossus semilaevis | reverse complement strand
TAAATCACTGACAACTGTGCAACGTTGGTAGCGTTTGAAGCCGGAATAAGCTCTGTTCAGTCAAATAAAGTCTAAATCTAGGGTTTAAAACCCCCGGCTCGGGGACCGTTACTATAAATGCATCATAGAGAAAATATTATTTTTATGGTTTAAGTATTGAGCATAGCTGGATTCTTTAAACTGTTTAACTGCCTTGTTATGTACGCCAGTTTCTGTGCCTTCACCTTTAAATGAT
>NW_007609167.1:0-235 GCF_000523025.1 Cynoglossus semilaevis | reverse complement strand
CCTAATGTTAGGATGTGTTGTTGTTGACTTAAATGTACTGTACTGCCTCTTGTGCTCTTTTTGACTCATTTCCTATGTACGTCATATCAACAGGTAAAGAGGATACGAGGACATGTAAACGTGTGGCCATTCGAACCACCATTAGAAAAGATGACTGCAGGAGCAACGCACTGGTAAATGCAAGCACAGTAAAGTCGAGGAAATAAGTAGTCGTCGCATGATTTTTTTTTTTTTT